>NW_011934254.1:252875-271928 GCF_000733215.1 Auxenochlorella protothecoides
CCCTTCCGCTGCAGGTGAGCTCGGGGGTGATGCACCTCCTCTCCCTGATGCTCGTCCCAGAGCCAAGCTGCCGTTGTGAGCTTTCAGCCATCATACACCACCCCTGGTGCGTTTCTCAGGGGTCAGGTTGAGGGCTGGAAGTGCAATAGGCTGGTCTAGAAAGGTTCCCGAGGGGTGGTCCACTGTGCAGGTTCTTGTGCAGGGAGAAGTGCTGGCAAGGTCCGAGTGCACAAATACTGAGAGCTGTAGGAAGCTATGTCGCGCAACCTTCACCCCTCCACCCCCGCCCCTGCCAGGTTTCTCCAAGACTTGCCTGCCGGAGCCTTCGAGATGAATGCTCGGTTGCTAGCGGAGAAATTGCAGCTAGAGGATGTGCCTTACAGGTGGGGCAATCGTCGGGAGGAAGCAAGGTGCAAACGGCGCGTCTGGCCTTCCATGCTGCCTGCACCTGCCAGTCACATCCACTCATGTGCCCATGCGTCCCCCCCCCCCCCCCCCCACTTACACACACAGGGTCAATCGCTTGGTGGACATGGCGCAGCGTCTGGGCGACGCTCGGGAGCCAGTGACTTTTGTGCGGCTGTGAGCTTCGAGGCTCGAGCAGCGGCACTGCGTTGGTTCCGGAGACTTGCGCCACACACGACGGGCGTAGCACATCTGCCATGCCGCCCGAGAATTGCCCCCCTTTTCCATTTTTGTTTGACCCTTGCTTCGCCGGCGATTTTACTCTCCAGTACTGCACGTCATGCCAGGTCACGGCATTCCAACCCTCCCAGCTCCTGTTGTGCCTTTGTCTCGGACGAAACCTCTGTCTCAAGGACTGTGATGGGATGGACCTCCAGTGTCATTGCTCACCAGGGTGGCACAGTGCAGCCCCCCAGGGCACTGGAGGTGGTTGACATCGTTGAGGTGTATGGTTGATCCAGGCTGGAAAGATCCTGGCCAGGAAGGGTCACTCTGCAGCTGTGCAATGCAGCCTTGAGGATAACACCTGATCGACAGACTGCACATGCTGGTATACATACGCACTGACATCTGTTTCATACAGCGCTCAGCACTACACCTCATCTTGCTCTTGGGGCACCGGAAGGGCTCAGCATGCCCAAGCACAAACTCCGGCCCAGAGTAAATCCTGCGCTTTGACACTCTGAAGCCTTTTACAATCATGCGAGGGGCGCAGCAAATGCTGTGAAGGGTGGTAGAGGCTTACTCATTGGGCGGGAGGATCATGAAGGTGGTCAGAGTGGAATGGTCCTGAAAAATGTGGTGAGTTTGAGAAGGGGACAATGGGCGGCTTTCGAAAAGGTCACCCAGCGAAAAATGTCAGTCGACGCTGCCAAGCCAAGATACAGCTGGACAAATGTTCCAGACTGCAGTGTATCGCTGGCGCGGCTGTTGCCTTCATCTCATGAAAGTCGCACGTCGCAGGTATCTCGGCTGGGCCACCCGCCTACGCCCGGCGGCAGAAACACTGCTCAATGCCATGGCAGATCTGCTTCACCAGCGTCACTGGAGACAGCTGTGAGAAAGTAGGGACGATGCAATGAGTCCCGGGCATGGATATGAGGCAATGCGCCACTGCCGACCGACCCCTGCCCTGGCATCCGTTCTTACCAGGATGGTCTTCAGACCACTGACGAGACTGCCTGCACCTCCGCGAGCCATTGCTGTTGATTAGTGAAAAGGTAAAGGAAGAAAATTTAGGGCAAATTGGTGGCGAAGATGGTAAAGATTGGGTCTTTTATCGACATGCGTCCCAAGGGGTATAAGTGCAGAGTTTACCGTGTGTGAGAAGCTTCGCCATCGCTTCGCGCACATGGTAGCATCGTCGGACCGTCCTAGGTCCTGGAGGTAGGTCGGCCACCCCGGTCATGGACAGGAAGAGCCAGGTAGTGTCCGAATTACAAGCATACGCAGGAAAACATCCTGGGTAAACAGAGGGTTCTGGGTTACAGGAAGGAGGCATACAGTGCCTGGCCTCTTTTGAAGGAGTACTGATCAGATACTAAAACTTCATCCGCTGTCGGCGGGGCTGCTGAAGCTTTGCTCCCTGCTGCCTCGGGGGCTGGCTCCTTTACATTGCCTTCCACCAGTACGGAGTAGGAGCGCCGGGTCCTCGGATTCACCACGGTGTCCTGCAGAGTGGGTGTGATTGACAGGGGTGCAGGGCTGTTGAATGATTACCACCCGAGATTGCTGTGTGAGCTCACGACACAGCTGACGGCCATACACCAGAATGGAGTCTGGGCCTACCAAGAGCCAAAAGGACAGTACCCTGAGGTAACCTCTGCTCTCCCTTGCCTCGAAGAAAGCGACGAGCTCCTCTTGTGTGATGCTCCGCACGGCAGCTGCCTCCAGCTCCTTTCGCGGAAATCTGCATGATGCAGGGTGCAGCTGGCTGGTTGACACAGGCTCCTGATGCTGGCACAGCACCAGGGCAGTCCTTGCATAGCGATGCAGCGATCCAAGGCGGCAATCAGTACGCCCCGGAGGCTCAAGCAGGCAGGTTCTGGAGGCAAAATGGTGCAGCATGTGCAGAATTGGCGATGCATCAGCGTGAGAAAAGAGGTGCCAGGACCGTTTGCGTGGTCTCAGGGGTGTGTCAGGGATGAGCTGCGATGCACGGGGGAGGTCCTTTTCCCCAGAGCCCCTCCCAGACTCGTGAACACACGTCGCCGGTACGCCACAAGGATCACCCACCTCAAGGTGCCGTCGTCGATCTCGGACCAGTCGGTGTTGACGGCATCCCTCAATCGTTTAGGTTTCTCCAGCTTGGCTTTGGCCAGCTCCTCCACATGCGCGGCATACTCCTCGGCGGGCATACCACGCAGCGAGTCCGCCAACTGGAGCAGCGGACGATGGGGGAGGATGCTCAGCGGTGCACGTAGGCGGAATGCCTGACACTGCACTGTGAAACCGGGGCGCCCTCAAGGCCCCAGCCTCCCTCCAGTGCCTGCCCGTGTGGCCTTGGGCCACACCACCGCCTGCAGCATGCCTGCTGCAGCGGATCGCCCTTCTTGGCCCACAACATGCCACTTCCGGGTACCTTTGGGAGGAATGCGTCTATGCGAGACTGCAGGTACCGAGCCGAATGGGCCGAGGACTGGATGAGAACGAGGATGTTGCTCACGGTCAGCGTCCAGAATGCCGACAGGTGGGTGATGTACCTGACGCGGGGTGGGTTTGGGCAGGGGGTGGGTGGCATGGTTGCATGCCGGGCGGTGCTGGGCCGGCATGCACAAGGCCTGCCTGGCAGTCGGCGCACTTCCCGGTGCTCCTGTGGACTCTCAGGTCTGGAAGCCGCCCGGCAGCTGGTCCACCCAGGGCCCAGCCACGCCCCGCCCACCCGAGCTGCTCCACGGTGCGCAGGGTGTGGAAGGCTTCCCTCTTCCCCAGGTGGCCGACCAGGTCGACCAGCGCATTCCGCCTGACGTCGTCGCGCCCAGCCTGGGGGTGGGGAGCGGGAACTGCATGAAATTCCTGGTCGCCAGGGAGCGCTGAGGCCCCTGAAGGAGGAGCCAGCGTGCACCCAGCACATACGACCTCTGAGGCATGCCTGTTGGGCGCACCACCGGCATGGCTACCGCTCCCCGCGCACCTGGAAGGCGACGACGACGGCGGAGTTGTCATTGGCCGGGTTGGGTCCCGGCACAGCGTGCACGGCGCGCATGGGCGAGGGCAGCGCCACGACGCGCGCCTCGGTACGCTGCGAGGCCGGGAGAGGGGAGCAGCGCCTGCGGTGCCGATGTGTGCGTGGGAGGGTGGTTGTCATGCCAGGCGCAAAGCAAGGAATCAGAGGGCAGCGGAGCCGGCCCACGGGAGCCCTCTCGGTGGTCACAGAGCAGGGCGAGGGGTGCCACCCAGCAACTGACAGCCTCAACATCCCACCCCCCCCTCGTACCCTGCCAGCAGCCGCGCCTCCAGCGCCTGCAGCAGCGCCCGCGCGTCGGCGGCCGGCACATTCCCGGCGATCAGGGCATCGATGCGCACCGTGCCCAGCATGGCCGTCTGGAAAGCGCGGAGCGAGTCCCCCATCACGCCAGGCAGCACCGCCTCGTAGTCGCGCACGTGCCAGCGCCGAGCCTCCAGCCCCACGCTCAGCAGATAGAGGCCGTGCTGGTACGGCTGCTCATGCCTGGGGTCAAAAGGGGGAGGGGAGGTGTGGCGCTCATGTGGGCTGGGTCGGGGTGGGTAAGGAGTAGGTCCTGCGCATGAAAAGGCCAGTGCCCCTGCAGATCGTGCCTGGGCCACGATAGACCACTCGGCATTGCTCACAGACCATCTTAACACCACTCTTCCAGTGACCCCCACCCACCTCATGTTGGCATAGTCCTTGGCCTGGTGCTCCTTGGCCAGCTCAAATCTGTCCGGCAGCACCTCGAACTCCAGGAGGCTGTCCAGCACCGTCTGTTAGGACCAGGGGGCCAGTCGGGGTGGGGGAAGAGCTTGTAAGAGCCGAGGACATCACAGGGGGCAGCAACTCTCTTCCCTATTCAATACTGTACACAGCAGATCCTAGGTCACGGGGAGTGCTGTCATGCGCGAAGGCAGTACGAGTCTGGTCCCCCTCCAGGAACAGTGCGGCCACGACTCCAGAGCGAGATCTCTCTGGCACTCCCTCATCTCATTATTCAGGTCCAACAATCACGCAAGCCGACCTGGACCAGGCGCGGCAGGGTGTGGCTGTGGCCCCAGAAGGACAGGAGCATGCCAGATGTGGTGGCCCGGACGCCGTAGTGGAGCCCTGCCAGCTCAGCCGGGTACGCCACCTTGGGGCATCATGTGTGGAAGGGTGGTGGGACGCGAAAATGCAGAGAGGGCTGAGCGACATGGCAAGGGTCTCCAGCCAAAAAGCAGGCACCCACCTCGGACAGCTTGTCGGTGAGGAGCCGGGAGATGAGCTGAGTGGAGACAGCCGCTCTAGGTGTCAGATAGGCCTCTGGGTGTGTTTGAGGGGGGGGAGCATATGTGCAGAGGGTAGGTGCAGCACTCAGCCATGCCCAGCCTAGGGCATGAGCGTCAATCTCATCATGTTGACAGCAAGGACCAGGCTCCCTTTGCACCCGCTTCCTTGCTTTCCCTTTCAGTGTGGCCGGACGAGCCCCCGCCAATTCCACAAGATCCTCGGCAGCCTCCTACCCACCAGGCATTCTCAAGTGGAGGTAGATGGCAGTCTTGGGCACTTTGAAACCTGTCTCCGGTCGGTGCCACAGGGTATACAGCGGCGTGGCATGGATCTTGGCAGGGCTGGAGCTGGATTCCTGGGATGGGCATGGTTCAGATGGGGAGCCTGTCAACATTGTGCACTGAGGCTGGAGAGCAGTGTTGAAAAAGGTGAAGCTGCAGTGCCCTTCAGGAACAGGATGCAGACAGGCTCACACAGTGACAGTGAAGCCACCTCCACCATCCCCCCTGCCCACCTTGATGAGATCGAAGCGGGAAGGGATGTATGGGTTAGGGGGCGGCAGGTGCATCCCACAGAATCTATGGCCATCCTTGTCACCTAGGGCGGCCCCCTCACCCCTCCACGCGGCCTCCCAGTGAGTCAGCCACTCGGCTGGCAGCGGGCCTGCACTGTGTGCCGTCCCATACCAGGGCTCCTTCAGGGGACAGTCGGTGGGGACCTGTCGGGTAGGAGGTGATGATGCGGGTGGTGAGCCTAATGCAAAAATGGGTGCAGAGGGTTTCAAGTCTGACCTGATCAACATCCTAAGCAGCATAGAAACAGCACATCATGAGCTGTACAGCCAGCTGTACCCACCTGGAAGGAGCTGGATGCCCAGAGAACTCGAGCCTCGCTGGGGCAAAGCGTGCTCAGCACAGTGTCCAGAAGCTCAGGGTCGTATCGCTGAGGCACATGGTGTATCGCCAGCAGGAGGTCATGCCTTCCGTACACCTTTGTGTCGGGTGGCAATTGGCAGGGAGGTGATGGATGGAGGTATGCGTGAACAGGGTTGCCTGTGAGGCACAACCCATGCATGCTCCATGCGGATCCCACAAGCCATAGAGGAGCCAGTCAACAGTTTCAGCACTCCTTAGCACACGACATCCTCCCCAAGAGCACCTGCATGGCACCGGCCAGAGTGGTGGCGTACGAGGAAGGGGCCATCTTCTCCGCAAAGTCAAATCTCAGCTGCGCAGGGACCAGGGAACGCCAAGGGGGGGTTGGGGGTTGTTGATACTGACATGGGAAGGGACACTGGAGGCCTGGGTAAAATGCTTATCTGAGGGGACTGCAATGTAGTAAGGAGGTCCTGAATCAATTCAATTGTGAAGAACCCGCGCCTAACACCTGCGCGAGGGCTCTGGCATCCTCCCAGACCTGGTGCGAGATTCCTCCCGGCTGCCTCAGCATGCCGAGGTAGCTGCAGATTGCACAGGCAGAGGAGGGGTGGGGAAGCGTATGCCGGCTTATCGCGCTGTAAGTGTGCCTGCCACGCAGCTCAGTGCATAGCCTATCATCCATGAATAGTTGTAAAATTGGGTGCAGTATCACCCTGATCCGGTTTCTTCCCGCCTGCCCAACAATCATGCTCTTGCCAGTGGCATGCCAGCAAATGCCTCGGCTATTCCCTCCATTCCCCCCGCCTGCTTGCCTGAAGACCAGACTGGTCACCTCCGGCACATGCTCCTGCCCGGCATCGGTCAGCCCGATCCGCACCATGAAGATGGAGGCCGCCGAGAAGGAGGTGCCGCTCTCGCCGGCACACAAGTCTGTCGCCCAGCCGCGAGCTTTGAGCAGCGCAAACAGGGACCCCTCCCCCTCATCCCTGTGCAGCCGAGGGAGCGAGGCCCAAGGTCGGGGGGTGCGGCACCGGGGTGTTGGAAAAGGGCTGCATGCACATTCTTGGACGCACCCTCCCACATGTCAGAGTGCGCAGGGAGCCGGCCAGTCACAGCCCCGCCTGCGGCCCCCCTCCCAGCCCGGACCGCCGCGCGATACCCACCCCAGCAGGTGCGAAAAGTATTGGCAGGGGGCAGCGTCGTAGTGCTTCAGCTCCGGCTCCACACGCCACTGCAGCTCCAGGGTGTGGCCGCTCCTCTCCGGGACAGCCTTCATCAGCAGGCCCGCACGAGGGGTGGCCTCCGGCGAGAAGCTGGGGGCCCGAAGCCCGCGGCAGGGCACGGGGCCGAAGGCGGAGCTGGCGAGGGCCTGCAGGTCGTCCAGAGACTCGCGCCCGATGATGACCGCCCGCATGAGCTGGGAGCAGTAGTGCTTCTCATAAAACTCTTTGAGCCTGTGAGATGGGGGTGGTGCCTTTGTTCCTGCTGATGCTCTGGACACGCAGGCCTCTCATCAGGGAAGAGACCATGTACGATGGGCTTGATCATCCGGCATGAGCACGCAGACATGATCCCTCATCCCTGCCCATCCTCTCCCCTCACCTTGTATGAACCTCAACATTCTTCCGAGCTGGCCCGTCCAGCAGCGTCTCGAGGTTCCCAGTGGCGAATCGGCTGCTTGCAGGTGAGGACGGGGGGAAAGGATGGCAAGGGTAGTTTCTGCAGATGATCAGAGATATGCAAGGCCCGTGTCTCTGGTCTCAAGCACGCCCAGGACCCGGCCTCGTGCCAGCACAACAGCAGCAAGGTCAATCTGTTCAAAGGGCATTGCAAAAGACATGCAGAGCACTGGCAGACAGAGAGTGAACAACCTCGTCCCTCCTACCTGAACGGATGGTCTGGGTTGGCGGTGTGCTTCCACAGCTGCAGTGCCTTCCAGGCATCAGAGTTCAGATTCTTCCCATGCCTGACAGGGGGATCAGATGAGTGGTACCTGAGTGACACATAGGTGGCGCTGCTTGCCTTGTGCACACTCAAGCAGTCGTATCTTGGATCCAGGCATTGGCCTTGAATTGGGACACAGGTTCCCACCAACATATAGAAACTGCCGGACAATGAAGCCTCTGCTGTGCTCATTCCCGGCGCATGTGTAGCCAGCGAATCAACCCGCTCCGCTATCCCCTTTCTCGCTCACTCTGAGTCCACAGCATGCGCCTCCCGATCGACTCCATCCCTGCTGATGAGAGGGCAGATGAAGAACTGCGCAAACCTGAGGTGGAGGATGGAAATGGCTTGTGTATGGTAATTGTGGCCTGGGAGTTGTCTAAATAGCGGAAAGGGCTTGTGGCAAGAAGAGAGCTCCGCTCACTCCACCCCCATGCCTGTCCAGTGCTGGTGCCAGGGCGTCCCAGTTAACATCAAAGTGATAGTTCGTTGACTCGCTCGCTGTGAAGGCGTTGGTCTGGCCTCCATGCTTGGATATGAACTTGCTGTAAGTTGGATTGATTGAGCAAGACTTCATTGAGGGAGACAGGCAGGTGACTAGGGGATCCATGCACCCCACCCAGCACCTCACCTGGGCTTGCGAACACTACACAGCTCCACACAAAACGCAAACATACCTGTACTCGTCCTCCACTGGGTACTTCTCGCTGCTGTAGAAGAGCATGTGCTCCAGGAAGTGCGCAAGTCCAGGCAGATCATCCGGGTCTGATAGGCTCCCCACCCGGACCTATGCAGGAGGGAGGTATTTGGTTCAGCCTGGTCAACAATGGGTGCCCTCATGCTGGGCCATGGCTGGAACACTCTTCCTCAATGGCGAGGTCTCCTCACATCGCATGCCACGGCGGCCTTGTCCGTCTTGGGGTCGTGCACAAGTAGTACTTGAAGGCCATTGTCAAGCTTGACGAAGCGATACCCGTTCTCGTCGGTGGTCGGGCAGCGCAGCAGGCCAGGAGCACCGCCACCCAGATCGGTGCTCTCCCTTGCATGCACCATGCTGTATGGATTGATTTGGAATCGAGGCAAACACAGGACTTGGTGGGCGCCCGCTGGTGTGGTGGGAAAGACGTGATGAACGATCTCGCGCCTTGGACTCCCATCGCGCTGGCTCCAGCCGGCACAGACATGCAGATTCCTGCAAATCGGTGCGATGTACCGGCTTCTCAGATGCTGCACCTCAGGAACACCGTCTCTCTTGCCCTTGTAACAAGTGCGTTGGCATACCTTTACATGGGACATTCGCATCAAGCACCATGGTCTGTCAAAGCCCGGTCACCAATCATGTGTTCTGCCTCGAGGGCTGATAAGGGGCGAGGGTCCCTTCACAGCTTCTTGGCGGTGTTGGAGCTGGTCAGGCCGGCCAGCCCCGCGGCGGTGGTGGCCACGGCATTGGCGAGGAGCAGGGGCAGGTAGCGGCCGCCGCCGCCGTCCGCGGCCAGAGGGCCCAGCGCGGCCAGCTGCACCACGCCAGCCAGCAGGACGCCGGCGTTCAGGATGCGGGGCTGGGTCTCGCCCAGCTCGTCGTTGTCGGCCTTCTCCTTCAGGGTCAGCAGGATGGCGGGGGAGATGGTCAGCAGGGCGCCGCCGATCTGGCGCCACAGGTACACGGAGTCGGCGCCCTTGAGCACGTAGCCCAGGGTGCCCTCCAGCGAGGCGGCGGGCGAGGCGGTGAAGGCGGTGCCGGCCACCACGGTGGCGGGGACCAGCAGGGCGTACAGGGCGGAAGTGAGCTTGAAGCCACCCTTGGACAGGTCGAAGACGCGGCCCAGGGAGTCGAAGGCGCCCTTGATCCTGTCCCCGACCTTGCGGCGGCCGGAGCCGGAGACCAGCAGGCGCGCGGCGGGGACGGCCAGCGAGATGGCGGCGGTGGCCGCGCCCGCGGCCAGACCGTTGGGGGTGAGGTCATTGACGTGCGCCAGGTTCGCGGCCAGGTTGGAGGCGGCGAACCCGATCAGGCCCAGCTGCAGGTTCTCACTGGTGTTCAGGTCCAGCTCGTGGCGCTCGGCGTCGCCCTTGAGCGCCCAGGCCGCGGCGGTGGCGCTCAGCAGGCCCCCGGCGAACAGGCCCAGCAGGCGGTCCTGCTCGATGTTGGTGGGCAGCGCGGCTGCGCCCAGCAGGAACTCGGCGGTGGACTGGGGCTGGACCACCAGGGGGACGGCCAGGGCTGTTGGAGGAGGGTGGGTTGGTGGAGGAGGGTGGGTTGATGGAGGGGGGTGGCAAAGAGGAAGAACGCCTGAGAGCAGGAATACGCTGCAGCAGAACAGGGTGAGCAGATTGATGCTCTTGCAGGGCAACAAAGCTCGAATGCTTGCGGAAAGTCATCAATCCAAAGCCTTATATACTGTATGTCGGGCGTACCCACCCCTTCCAGCCCGCAGGCGATCTCCCGCCAACCCCGCACGCACATGGCGGCATCCGGGCCCAACCCCACCCATTCCCACCACGCACCAGCGCTGGCGATGGCAACGGCGGCGAATCCGGCAGCATACTTCTCGTGGTCGCTGGTGCCTCCTGCAGCGATGGTGGAGGAAGGCATGAGAGAGGCGGTGAGATCGGAGGGGATGCGCAGAAGATGCGGCCAGTGTCGGATGGGGACGAGGGTGGAGGCCCATTCCCAGTACCGGCAAAGGACATCGGCTCCATGTCCCCCCGATCACCCAGGAGGGCCCCTCTGGCCTCATACCCGGCCACGAGAAAGGGTGCCACGGGCACGGTACCCACCTCCGACAGACTTCTCGTAGCGCTCCTCGCGGGAGTAGGAGTAGTTCGCGGGGCGGGGTGGTGGCTCGACCGACATCCTGGCGTGTGTTTTGGTGATGTTCGGTGCGATGCTGCAAAAGATGGGGGGAAGACAGGTGCGTAGAATCAGATCCACGGCTGTTCAACGGACACCCAATCTCATGCTTGTCTGCACTTCCTCACAGCTTCCCGATGATTGCCTCATGATCCTCTCGATGCGCACGTGGGCCAATAAAGTTCGGCACGCTCCAGGAGTCCCAGATCGCGCGCGATTTAAATGTGCAAAACGCCGACGACAGATCGCCGGACCCCCCTCAGACTGTTCATTCACATCTAAAAACTTCAATCAGTTGGAAAGAATGCGCTGTGTGCCCCCGCTACCCATACCCCCAGAGGGCCCCTTCACCATGGCCGACATAGTAGTTGCGTCACGGCCACAGTCCACGGCACCTACTACAATAAGCCCGTGACGCAGGCAACCATTTCTACGGAGCGCGCGGATGACTTCCTACACGGCGAGGGCCGCATGTTCACCCCCCCCTTTCTCCAAACCCCTTTCCCACAGGTGCCCAACCCACAAGACAGCGAGCACAGAGGTGCTCCTGTCGCGGGTCGCGTGGATCCTCCCTAACCTGCGACGGGACCTGGCCTGGCACATGCACGGGAAGCCGTTCCGGAAGCTGCGGCATCAAGCCTACGTTGGCAGGGAGCGGGCCATCAACCGGCTAGCGGAGCAGTTCCGCCCCCCCCCTGGCATGACCACTGTCGTGGGCGTGGGCAACTGGTCGGCCCAGGACCGGGGGGGCATCATGCGGGGGGCCCCGCCGGGGCCCTGGATACGCTTCATGCGGCGCCTGCGGCGGGTGTGCAGGGTGGTGGTGGTTGACGAGCACAGGTCATCAAAGCTGTGTTGCGCCTGTCACGCCACCCTGCATGCCCACCAGTACGTGCGGGTGCGCAACGGTGAGGAGAAGCTGGTGGACGTGTGGGACACCAAGCGGTGTGTCAACAAGGGCTACAGAGTCCATGTTGTCAACCGCGACGTCAACGGGGTGGTCAACATGCTGATGCTGACAAATTGCTTTTTTGCGAATGCACTTCGTCCCACTGCATTTGGTGGCCCCCCTGCTTCGTCTTCTCCCGCCCTGCAAAACGCCGACGACAGATCGCCGGACCCCCCTCAGACTGTTCATTCACATCTAAAAACTTCAATCAGTTGGAAAGAATGCGCTGTGTGCCCCCGCTACCCATACCCCCAGAGGGCCCCTTCACCATGGCCGACATAGTAGTTGCGTCACGGCCACAGTCCACGGCACCTACTACAATAAGCCCGTGACGCAGGCAACCATTTCTACGGAGCGCGCGGATGACTTCCTACACGGCGAGGGCCGCATGTTCACCCCCCCCTTTCTCCAAACCCCTTTCCCACAGGTGCCCAACCCACAAGACAGCGAGCACAGAGGTGCTCCTGTCGCGGGTCGCGTGGATCCTCCCTAACCTGCGACGGGACCTGGCCTGGCACATGCACGGGAAGCCGTTCCGGAAGCTGCGGCATCAAGCCTACGTTGGCAGGGAGCGGGCCATCAACCGGCTAGCGGAGCAGTTCCGCCCCCCCCCTGGCATGACCACTGTCGTGGGCGTGGGCAACTGGTCGGCCCAGGACCGGGGGGGCATCATGCGGGGGGCCCCGCCGGGGCCCTGGATACGCTTCATGCGGCGCCTGCGGCGGGTGTGCAGGGTGGTGGTGGTTGACGAGCACAGGTCATCAAAGCTGTGTTGCGCCTGTCACGCCACCCTGCATGCCCACCAGTACGTGCGGGTGCGCAACGGTGAGGAGAAGCTGGTGGACGTGTGGGACACCAAGCGCTGTGTCAACAAGGGCTGCAGAGTCCATGTTGTCAACCGCGATGTCAACGGAGCAGCCAACATGCTCATGCTGACTAAGTGTTTTTTGAGAATGCACCTCGCCCCACAGCTTTTGGTGGACCCCCTGCTTCCCCTTCCTTTCCTCCTACCCCCAACCCCTCGGTTCGCCATTTGAGGCAACCACCTACGCCAGCGATATCCCTTTCGCGGGAAGAAGCTGCTAGCAACCGGCGCAAGCCCTGTAATGGGGGTAAAGGGTATTCCGTGCTTTCTTTTGACGGACGATGGCCCCCATGCCCACGTGGCTCCCCGAAGGTTGCACAGACTCATTGTGTGAATGAATTATGAACCAGTCTGATTAGTGGACTCATGCCATTGATTCTGCGCATAAAGTGGCAACATGACTGCAGTGTTCCCCTGGACTGCTCAATAACCATGCTCCAACTCCCCCGGGTGTACACTATCCTGAATTCTCAAGCTCATTTTAGCTATATTTAGCTATAACAGCCCTCGATCAATCATCAAAATCCACCATGAATTCAGAGGGCGGGGCTGGTGGCTGCTCCTGAGGCACCCTACCCCCCGCCTGGGCCTCTCCATTCCCCAGAGGCCCTGATGCATCAACGCTCCCGTTGTCTGTGCCCCTTGTTGGGCCACCGTTTGCCGCCTCCGGAGCTGCACGGGGGGGCTGTGTGGTGACTGCGCCGGGGGCCGCCGCTACCCCGCCGTCTGGCCGTATCAGGCGCAGCGCATAGCGGGACAGCAGCTGCGGCACCGCGGAGATGAGGGGGCCATACCGTGACATGTGATCGTAGATCTCGAACAGCGGCACGGCCAGGAGTTTCTGGTTTTGAGGGACCTGTGCGACCAGTGGAGACAGGGCAGGATGTGAGAGCGAGAGCAAGATACTGGTGTGACGGACCCACTCCCTGACGTCGGTTTGCAGGGTCCGACGCTGCCAAATATCTCAGAACGACACGGAGGGCTCGAACCTCATGGTCAAAGGTCCACAAGGTGGACTTACGGAGAAGAAGCATTTTTCCGGAAGATGGACGAGGTACAGGCTCCTAACCTCCTTGGGCCGCTCGATGTGTGGCGGGCAGTAGGGGTAGAGGAAGTTCTCAAAGTTGGGCCTGGAATCGTGGAGTGGTTTGGGGGTATTAAGTGTGCAGAGCAATGATACTGATGGCAGGGCAGGGCTTCTCCAGAGATCTCTGCCTGGGCATGAAGGCAAGACTGAAGGCAAGCACATCAAATGCAAGCATGCTTTCAGCATACGGCTGCCACCTGGCAGGCAGTCTGGGTGGGTGGCCCCCATCGTCAGGCCAGTAGTCCCACACAGTACAAACTGATCAGGTCCAACGACTATTGCTGCATGGTCTACACCCACCTATAGAAAGTTGCAAGCAGGTCCCCTAGTCGCCAATCTGGCTTCATGCTATCCTTCTCGGGAGCGAGTGCCTTGTTCAGCTTCCTCATCAGCCCAGTGGCCTCTGGGAGAGGGAGAGCACAGGCGGGAGGGACCCTGTGAGGGGTCCGCCATGCAGCAAGAATGTGCCGGCGGTAAGCCAAGCCCTGCAAAGGCAATTTTCCCACATTGATAAAACTCCGTCCACAAGACATGGGCCGTCAGGAGCATGCCAGGACATCCCGTGCACCTTCGCCCCGCCCCAAGAACTCCTCCCCGGCTTGGTTCACACACCATCTTCTCCGGGTCTGAGTCGGCCACCCGGCAGCTTGAAGAAGGTGGATCCCAGCTGGAGGAGGAGGATGTGCGGGTGGTTGTGGGCATGCACTAGGAGCACCGCATCCACAGAGCGCCGGATGCCCTCCAGGGCATACCTGCATTGGGCATGGGGAGGTCGGCCCAGCAGTCGGTGAGGGACAGGTGCTGCCCAGCGTGACACGCCTGTCATCGACAACAGATCCAGTGCAGGTACCATTTGATAAAGCATCAGCCATATATGAGCTACATCGGGCAACTCATTGCAAGTGATAAAAACATCTGGCAGGACTCGTACTTTTCCTTGAGGCGCTCCATACGGACGGGGACTGAGCCATGCTTCTCCACCACTGCGGCCTTCTGACCAAATGTATATGTACTCAAGGGGTACATAATAAGGGACTCCTGTGCAGGCATATTCGCCATCCCAGCCCGCTCGCCTCCAGGGGATGGCGTGGTGGACGAAGCTCCACTGCTGAAGGAATTTACAATGTGGCGATTCGACGGTGGTGTTCAAAGCCTGTGCATGCTCAAGTTCGTTGTCGGAGTAGGAGGGTTGAGCTTCCTGCCTGAACCACAATTCCGGGATGCCTGCCCTGGTGCGGCCTGAAGCGCGCCCGGACTCGGAAGTGGCAGGCGAGAGAGAATTGAAACCCTCGGCACCAAGACAACAGCTGGCACGATCTTGTCACAGCCTCTGGCATGAATTATCCAGCTCGTCATGTTGGATGCTACTTGGCATCAGGTGCCTGCCCTCGTTGACTTGCAGCACGTCCATGGTCGAGGCCAACTTTGACCAAAAGTAGTCAGAACAATCCACTTCCTCAGTGCGTATCCTTCTCCTTTAGAAGTACGTCTGCTGAAAGGAAAGAGACGGCGTCATTATGGTATCGAAGCCTAGCAGCCCGGTCGTTCGTGAGACGGAGGTCTCCGACAGCAGCGACGACGAGCTTGAGTCCTGCACGACCCCTGGCCCCTCGATGCTGCGGCCCAGCACCCAGGCCGAGGAGGAAGAGGTCGAGGGGACTCTGCACTGGGATGCGGGCAGCCACAGGCACGCACCCGACCCTCCCTGTGCGCACTGGGGTCACCGGCCCTCAGACGCGCACAGGGCCGCGGGCAACGCCGCGCTCGCGGCGGGGGACTGTGCTGCAGCGCTGCGCCACTATGCGCTGGGCTTGGCCGAGCCCTCCGCTTCTCCGCGGGACACGGCCGTCCTGCACTGCAACATGGCGGCCGCCCACCTGCGGCTGGGAGCCGCCGCCAAGGCGGCCGCCGCATGCGAGCGCGCGCATCAACTGCGCCCCGACTGGCACAAACCTCTGTTCCGGCTGGCCCGGGCACGGCAGGCGCTGGGGCAGTGGGCGGCTGCCGCAGCGGCGGCGCGACGCGGCACCCAGCTGGCGGGGCCGGCCGATGTGCCCAGCTTCCAGGCCCTGCAGGATGAAGTTGCGGTCTCAGCCTTTGTGGCCGGCAGCCTCGCTGGCTTTGGTGGAGCCCGGCTGGAGGTCAGTGGACTCCTAGGGGTGGTGTGGCTGGGCTCCCCTCATTGAGCTTCCCTCATCTCTGCCTCACCGCCCCTTCCTGTGACCCCTCCACCAGGTGCGTAGCGCCGGGGACGAAGCCTGGCTCGGGGGCCCAGCACCCCACGATCCGCATTTGGATGGGCCGGAGGCCACCGAGCCTGGTGAGGTGGTCAAGTACCTGCCCGCAGGAACAGGGGCTTGTCTCCAACCGCCGGCCGCTGGCATCGAGTCGGCGAGCCTCGAGGCCAAAGCCAGGTCTGGCGGCGCGCTGGTCCCCGCGGAGGCAAGTGGGCTGGCCTTGAAGATCACCGGCGCGAGTCAAGACCTGGCAGAGTGGAGGGCGCCATCAGGGCCACGCCGCACCTCCTTCCGGAGCCTCAAAGAGGCCGTGGCAGCCGCCGAAGACGGCGACATCATCGTCCTGCTGGCCGGGGTCCACAATGGCATGGGGTGAGTCCTGCAGATGGTGTCCTGGAGCTAGCAGGGTGTGTGTGGGGAAGCAGGGGGACAGCCCCTCAGTATGCGCAGCGCAAGATTGCCAAACGATCAGCCTGCAAGCCCACCAAATCACCCACTGACCCGCTGGGGTGTGAAACCAGTCTCCTGCCCCATTCATGAGCATGGTGCCACACACTGCCAAGCAGGGAGGCTGTGACTGTCTCCAAGCGGCTGCTCATCCAGGGTCAAGGGCGGCTGGGCGACGCCGTCATCGACCAGCGGGCCAACAGCCCCACCTTCCGCCTCGGCCGGTGAGATGGGCTCCATACGCGTCTGGGTCAGGGTGGACAGCTTGCGCTGCAGTCACACAGCTCGAAGCTGGGGCCACTCCATGATTCGATCTGCCCTTGACACTGCCAGACCCCCAACCTCTCTCAAACGTAGGGGGGGAGTGGTACTGCACAACCTGACCCTGGATCAGACCGGGTTCAAGGAGACACTCTGCGTCTCTGGGCCGGCGGGGGGTGGGGGCCCCCTGATCCTGGGCTGCATGGTCAAGTGCTCAGGGGACGATGCGGTGAATGTCTGCCGGGGCGCCGCCCCCCTGTTTGTGGACTGCGAGCTGACGGCCAGGAAATCCGGGGTGAGGGCGTTCGACAGCGCCGCGCCGCGCCTGCTCCGGTGCACCATCGAGAAATGCGGGGAGGCGGGGGTCAAGCTCCTGGAGAGCGCCAAGTGCGACCTCACAGAGTGAGTCTGGGGGGGGGAGGGTGGGGAGGGTGCTGCCCCTAGCCCGCTGTGCTTCCTGCAGTTCAAGAGGGACAGCCATTGATTGATCCCGCGTGTGCAGCTCCGATCTGCCCCGGTGCAGCTCGTCCCCTTGCCAAGCTTGAATCTACCATTGCATGCTTTCCTGAGCCATCGCTTTGGTGTCTGCTTGCGCCAAGCACGGTCTTTGTTGAGCACGTCGGAACAAGCCTAATGTCCCATTGTTCCCTTGAATTCACTGAGAGTTTCCGCTCCCAACTCTCACCCCACCAGCTGCATCGTCCAGAAGTGCGAGGAGGAGGGCCTCGTGGCCATGGACAGCGCTCTCCTCACGTGCTCGCAGACCGTGGTGACAGGCTGCAAGGGCCCAGGCGTCGACCTGAGCGACCGCGCCTCTGCAACCCTGGTCGGCGGGGCGGTGCAAGAGAACGTGGGGGGCGTGTGGCTCTGGGACCAGGCGCGAGCCCAGCTGAGCGGCGTGAGGCTGGAGGGGGGCCCTTCGCATGCCGTCATGGTGTTCGAGGAGGGCGCCGAGCTTGTCGCAGAGGTGGGGCGGGTGACGGCATGGGGGGCGGAGCACCCAGCAGGGAGGGTGCTGGGAGTCTCCCGTGGGCAGGGCAGCTGCAATGGGCGCTCGAGTCGCGAATCTCAGTGTTTCCATTGCCCTGCCAGGCCGACCATGTGGGCTGCGCCACTGGAGCTGGCATGTCTGAGCACCCATCCTCCCACATTCTCCATGTGCAGGATTGCGCCATCTGTGGCACCTTGCATGGTCCAGAGGGGGTCCTGCAGGCCATCCCCGCGACCAACACGGTGGCGCCGCCCGGGCGCCACACCGGCTGGCCCCTGGAGGATGGACCGTTCCAGTTTGTGCCCAACCGATTCACGCGGAAGCAGTAGACCGACTGGGCATGTGGCGTGCAGTTTGCCTGCCGCCAACATGTTATTTGCAGTCAGCCTTGAGCATCTCCTCCCTCTGGTCTGGAAATACAGCTCGCTCCTGTGCTCTGGGTGCGAAGATTATCTTTTACAAGACTCGTCCTGTCACTTGAATGTTACTTGGGGAAGACATTCCCAGGCGTACATGGCAGCCGAGCTAGCGTGCCGCAGGCGGTGGTCGTGGCTCGTCAAGAGGCACAAACTCCAAGCCGCCGCTCACAGCTGGATGCCCCTCAGCGCGGCGACAGCACGCACCGCATCCCGCCCCTCCTTCCCCTCCGCGGCCGCCAGCAGCTCCCCAAACGCAGCGCGTGCGTCGCCCGCCGCCTCGCCCGGCTCCTCCCCCTGCACCGCCGCGCCCGCCGCCCAGCCCGCCAGCGCGTCCGGCGCCTCCATGCCCAGCGTGCTCAGCACGTTGCAAAAGTACTCCAGGTCGGCCGCCAGCTGGCCCGCCCCGCCGCGCGTCAGGCGCGGCAGCTGGCGCAGGCGCTGGGTCAGCTCCTGGGCCGAGGCCGTGGCGACGCGCGAGGTCCACTCGTTCACGCTGGCCAGCGCGTCCTCCGCGCCCGCGCTTTCCTCGTCGCGCAGGAGCACCGCCTCCAGGAGCTGCGGCAGGAGCAGCAGGTACTCCCCGGCTGCAGGGTGAGACGGGGAGGTGATGGTGGATCAAGGGCACTGGGGCGACAGCGAAGACTGCTGCAGCGCCCAACAGCGGTGAGGGACAGAGCCGTGTCGCTCCGCCACCTACCAGCAGTCCCCTGCCCGCTCAGCGCAGGGCGCTCAGCCTCTGACCCCCTGCTCGGCATGCAATGCAACAGGTGTAAGCCCTGATCCCGGCTCCAAAAAATCAACCAAACCGCCCGCCCAGCCAGCTTCACATGCCTGCCGTGATGGCGGGCAGGGGGATGGCCGAGAAGGAGGGCATGGCGGCCGCGCCGTCCCCCGCCACGTACTCCCTCGCCGCCGGCAGGCCGGCAAACAGGGCGCGCGGCCGCGCCAGCGCCGTGGAAAGCACGGCGTCGTGCACCAGGCGCTGCAGCGCCGCTGCGCCGGCCATGGCCTCCGGCAGGGCGGGCGTGGGCCGGCCCGCCGCCGGCGCCAGCCGGGCGATGGCGTCGCGCACCGCGCCGCCCCCGGCCTCCAGGCGCGCGGCACCGGGGTCGTAGCGCCAGGGCGCCGCGGGCTGCGCCCCGCGGCCGCTCCCCCCCGCCCCCGAGTCCCCGTCCAGGAATGCGGCCGCCGCGGCGCGGAGGGCGGCCTCCACGGCGG
>NW_011934254.1:273587-274271 GCF_000733215.1 Auxenochlorella protothecoides
GGCCAGGCGTGCGCCGTGCTCGGCCTCAACGGCCTCGAACAAGGCTGTGACCAGGGCGTGGAGCAGGGCGGGCGCACGGCAGGGCATGGCTTCCGCCAGCCAGCCGGCCTCGCCGCGCAGCAGGCCCAGCACCTGCTCGAAGAATTGGGGCAGCGCGGAGACAAAGGGCGCCCTGGCGGGGTCCACCTGCTCCCAGGCGGCGCGCAGCGGCGGCAGCACCGCCGCGCAGTACAGCCGCTCCAGGCTGGCGCCGTCCCCGGCGCCCTCCAGCATGCCCGCCAGCTGCTGCGCCTCGCCGCCTGGGCGAGGTGGAGTGGGGTGGGGGGTTGGGGGTGATGAGTCACGCAACCACGCCACGCATCGGTCCAGGGGGCCCCCACGCATGCCCCGAGCGCACGCTACGAGCCGGCACCCTGCTCCCACGCCGGCCCACCCTGCCGGTTCTGCAGCGCGGCGACCAGCGGCGCCCGCACCAGGTCCCGCAGCCGGGCCTGGAAGGTGGCCAGGCGCGCGGGGCCGTCCGCAAAGCCGGGGACGGAGTCCCCTACCACACGCAGCCCGCGCTGCATGCCGGCCAGCGCGGCGGCGATAGCCGGCAGGTCCTCGTCGGCAAACAGGGAGTCCATGCGGTGGAAGAGGGATGCCAGGCCGCTGGCCTCCTGTTGTTGCAGTGAGGGATTGCGG
>NW_011934254.1:274281-274431 GCF_000733215.1 Auxenochlorella protothecoides
GGACGGAGTCCCCTACCACACGCAGCCCGCGCTGCATGCCGGCCAGCGCGGCGGCGATAGCCGGCAGGTCCTCGTCGGCAAACAGGGAGTCCATGCGGTGGAAGAGGGATGCCAGGCCGCTGGCCTCCTGTTGTTGCAGTGAGGGATTGC
>NW_011934254.1:276118-322417 GCF_000733215.1 Auxenochlorella protothecoides
GGTGACGATAAAGGGGGGGAGGGTGACGATAAAGGGGGGGAGGTGACCATGCAGGGGCGGCTCGGGAGGGGCCACGTCCATGGTACAAGGCTGGGGGCCATGGGAAGCCAAGTCCGTCTCCCTGGCATGACCCTCCCCGCCCGCCCCGGCGCCCACCTCCAGGGTGTCGGCCGCGGTCTGCATGCGCCCCTTCACCCTTTCCAGCTGGCGCAGGGTGTCCACCGCCTGGGCGCCGGGCCCCACGGCCGAGGCGTTCACCCGCTCCTGGACCTCCGCCATGCCACGTCCATGGTACAAGGCTGGGGGCCATGGGAAGCCAAGTCCGTCTCCCTGGCATGACCCTCCCCGCCCGCCCCGGCGCCCACCTCCAGGGTGTCGGCCGCGGTCTGCATGCGCCCCTTCACCCTTTCCAGCTGGCGCAGGGTGTCCACCGCCTGGGCGCCGGGCCCCACGGCCGAGGCGTTCACCCGCTCCTGGACCTCCGCCATGCTGGCCTGGGCGGAGGCCAGGTCGCTCTGCAGGGAAGGTGGAGCTGGGCTCCGTGGGTGCACAGCCAAGAAGTACACGCAGGGGTAGGGGCAGGCTGTGTTGTGGCGCTATTCCACTGGACGCAGGAGTGTGTGCACCGCTGTCCCTTCCCCATGGATTTCGGCATAAACAAGCGTTCAAGGAAGGAGCATGCATGCAAGGCGGGCTGGCTGCGCTTGGCTGTCAGGATACGCGAATGCCTTCTGCGTGTTAAACTCTGCTGGACTGGCGACGTGCCTGTATGTTTAGCAGCTCCTTCAGTGCAGAAGGCACCCGGAGAGAGGCTCGGGAGCTGGCATCCGCCAATTTCCCGACGATGTCCTCGCTCACGAGCTGCAGTCTGAGCTCCAGCTCTGTAAGGTACCTGAAGGGGGAATCGGTAAACGGTGGGTGAGTATGAGCTTGCAGATGAGTGCATGCTCCCAGCCTTGATGCCGTCCTCTCCAGACCCACCACCCAGTGACCCTAGCATACCTATCCATGGGCGCATCCTGGCTCTTCTTCTGACAGTAGTCGTTCACATACGTCACAGGGTCGAAATCAGGTGCCTCAAACGCATCCAGCTCCACCATCCTGCCCGAAGGCTTACGAGTGATCCACCCACTGCACGGGGTGTACCACCGTATTTGTCGAGCCGCTGGGCTATTCTATGAACAAACTTTATGCATACCAAGGTGCGGTATCGTTTCAGCTTTCTTTGGTCATGTTCTCCTGTCGTGAGGGAGTGTCGACAGTCTCGCGTTCATGAATCCGCGTGACGGAGCTGGACATGGTGCAGCACTGATCTGCCTCGCCTTCATATCGCCCTGCTGCCAGGACAGCCACGATCATGGCCCTTGGCCCGCCCGCGCAGCCCGTCTTCATGCTGAAGCCAGAACTTAACATGGTCAGGGAGCATGCAAAAGCGCATGGACCATACATTTTTAAGAGGGGATGGGTCAATGTCCAGGGCAGCACGCAACGTGGGGTGAGGCCCAAGGCCCACCCACACAGCGAGCCCGGTCCGTTTCATCCGTATCATGGAGGCAGTGTGTTCAGGGGTGGGTGGGTCGTACTCCGGCTGCCTGCACCTACTTGATGGGCTGCAACAGGCTCTGGAAAAGACCGCCCTTGCTGGCCGCGGTGGTGTTGCGGATGAACTCGGCATCGTAGTTGGGGTCGGCAGCGGCAGAGGCGGGGGTGACGCGCCCAGAATCCTGCAGGGCAGCATGGGGCAGGAGGCGATCAGGCATTTTTGAGGGAAGGCTGCAGATTTTGAGGTGGTGGAGAATTTCTGCACAATGCATGCCGAAACACTTGAGCAGTCACTCTTATGGCTCCCGTCCGAGGAAACTCGGAAAGAAGCTCCCCATCCTACCAGGGTGTAGAGGTAGCTGACATCATCAGAGACCGCGGCGGTGGGGTTGATGGCATGCAGACGGTGGGACCTGTAGACTGGGGCCGTGCGCACCATGTTCTCGAACCCTGCGATGGCGTGGGGGGGGCGAAGAATGGTCGATGTGCGCGACGTGCTAGCCCAGACCCTTGCATGCGACGGTCCAGTCACGCAACCAGGGCCCATGCTCGGCAGCGATCGTGCTCGCACTCTTGCCCCCCCCCCTCCATCGTGCCTCGGGCCCCACCTGCGGCAAAAGGCACCAGCTTGCCGTCAAAGGTCTCCAGGCCCTTGATGCGCGGTGCTTTGGCCTCGCCGGCCTCCTGCGCCTTCGGCATGTCCTCGTTCTCCTCCACGGGCTCCTTGCTGGTGCTGTCCGGGGCGGACCTCTTGCTCTCCTTGGCCTCCGACTTCTGCGGGGTGGCCAGAGAATTTCCAAAATCACCAGTGGCCCATGCGGCACCGCCCTCGTCCCCTGTATCCTTCAGGGGTCTGGATTTCGGGCCGGGGCTCTGGTTGGACCCTCCCGTGGTAACCTTGGTGCTGGTGGCGCTGGGCATGGTGAGTGCTTCGATCTGCCCGGAACCCTGATGTAATGCGTTGCTGATGGCAGACTGTGGGGAAGCAGGCGCGGGTCGGGGGTTTGGGAGCGGAGTGGAGGGTGAGGGCGTCCGCCAGGCTGGCGCCTGCGACCAGAGCTTCCGCACAGATGATCGGACGGGGCCGTGGAACAGGTCCACGAACCTCTCGACATGGAGATTGGAAAAAAGAGCCAGGATTTCATCTCATTGCGTCAATGGAACACCTGACCATCATCCTGCCCTGTCCAATCCAATGCTTGCCCTCTGACTCCCCCGCTGCAGCTTTTCCTTTTACATCGTCGCTGAACATGCAAGAACAGGCGCGGCCGTCAGAGGGAAGGGGAAGAGGGTGCAGGGGAGGGGGACCCTCGGGGCGTACGGCTCGCCAGCGTCAGCTACCGGGACTCGCACGGACCGGGACTCCCCGCTCGGCACACTCCCTCCCGCACCACGCTCCGTCTACTTGGCACTGGTGGCCACCACCTTGCCGAGCATGACGGCGGTGTTTCCATCCAGGAACGCAATGCGGGACAGGCCCTCGCAGTTCTTGAAGGAGTCCACCACCAGGGGCTGGCAGGGCTCGAACACGACCTCGGCCATCTCGTTGGCCTTCAGGGAGTGGGGCTCCTCCAGCTTCTTGCCACCGGTCTCCTTGCCCACCTTCCAGTTGATCTTGGTGATGCGGCAGGCGGAGCGGCCACACCGCACGAAGCCGATGGGGGAGTACCCCGCCTTGACCTCGCCGGGGATGTCCAGGGTCTGGATCTGGGCGGTGAAGTCCTTCACGGGCTTCATGGTGGAGTCCGACTTCAGCACCATCACGTCGCCGGTGCGGGGCAGGTTGTTCTTGTCCAGGCCCTTGATGTTCATGCCCACGTTGTCGCCGGGGCCCGCCTTGTCCACGCGCTTGTGGTGCATCTCCACGGTGAACACCTTGCCGGTGCAGGGGTTGGCGGCGGTGTGGGTGGGCATGAACACCACCTCGTCACCGGGCTTCACGATGCCCTGCTCCACGCGGCCCGCCAGCACATCGCCCACGCCCTTGATCTTGTAGGCGCCGGAGATGGGCAGGCGCAGGGGCGCATCGGCCTTGCGCTCGGGGACGTCCACCATGTCGTTCAGGGCGTCCAGCAGCGTGTGCACATGCACCTTGCGCTTGATGATGTCCACGTCCACGCCAGTCCACCAGGGCATGTTGGTGGACTTGGTGATCAAGTTGTCGCCCATCCACCCGGAGATGGGGACAATGGGGACGGACTTCTGGACGAAGTCGGGCTTCCAGCCCACGCGGATGAGCATGTGGCGCATCTCGTTGGCAATCTCCTTGTAGCGGTCCTCCTGTGGCAAGGAAGGGTGTTGGGAGGGGGGGTGAGCCTGGGCTGACAGAAGTGTGTGACTAGCGGGTCAGCGCGAGTCCAAAGGATCAGGCACATTTGGCGCCACACACCGCTGGCAGCTGGGACCCTACAGAGTCAATATTGAGGTGCCAGGCCCCTGACAAACACACAATCTCTACCATCCACTCACAGTGTACTTGGCGACATCGGAGTCCATCTTGTTGACACCCACGATCAGCTGCTTGACACCCAGCAGGTTCAGCAGGCGAGCGTGCTGGCGGGTCTGGCCCTGGATCTCACCGGCCTTGTGGTCGCCCTTCTGGATGGCGGTGGTGAAGTTTCCATCGGCGGGGACCATCAACAGGCACACATCGGCCTGGGCAGCGCCGGAAATCATGTTCTTGATGAAATCCCTGTGGCCTGCAGGGGGTGGGGGGGAGGAGGGGTGAACATTCACGGCATGAGGAAGCATCCCAACGAGAGAACAGGCAAAGCAATTGAGCCAGGGTACTGCGCCTGAAGCATCAGCAAGCCTGCCGGTTCACAGTCTCCCACACCTGCAACAAGCTCTGTCCCCAGGATCCAGCACCACACTCACCAGGGGCATCAATGATGGTGTAGTGCCACTTCTCCGTGAAGAACTCCTTGGTGGTGCAGGCGATGGTCACACCGCGCTCGCGCTCCTCCTTCTGCCTGTCCATGTAGAAGGCGAAGGCGAAGGAAGACTTGCCCAGGGCAGCGGCCTCCTCCTTCAGCTTCTCCAGCTCACGCTCGGGGATACCGCCAAGCTCGAAGAGCAGGCGCCCGGTGGTGGTGGACTTGCCGGAATCGACATGTCCGCACTGCGGTGTGATTGAAGGGGGGAGCGAGGGGGTGGGGCGGCGGCAGAAAAAGGGACGGCTGCGCGGCGTTTGCAGGGAACGTTCGCGACGCGGGCAGCAGCGCCCGAGCCGACCGTGGTCAACGACCCGACACATGGCAGTCCCTTTCACTCACGATAACGATAGACAGATGCTGCGAGGGGGGAGAGGAGGGAGTTACAGTGAGTTTCAAGGCGGGCGGGGAAGAGGAGTTTCTGATGCTGCCCGGTCCACCAACGCCAAGCTCTCACCGTCTTTCCCTCGGCCATTGTATCTAGTTCTTTACGTGTCCGTGCACTGAACACCAGGTGAAATATTGAAAGAGGGAGGCGCAGGGCCGAGCCACGCCCGGTTATTCCTCTGTGGGCGGCCGAGTCCTCTGGGGCCCTTCTCCGGGGTCGGGGAGCGGGGGGCGCCCCGGGACAAACAGCACCCCCCCACTACACTTGAATCAGATGAACACCTTTAGGGCCACCGTGTCTCCCCCGATTGCTCATGTGAAGAGCATACTTGAATGACTTGATCCCATCGTACACATTTTTCAAAGACCGAGGTCCAGAACAGTCGCAACTCCCCACAGCTCGCAGGATCAGTCGCGGCGCTGTGCCCCGCTCAAGCAAAGTGAGTCGGTGCAGGCTGTACTGTGCCTTGGTTGGTAAGAATGGTATCAGTTCCAAGTATAACAGCTGCATGGTGTAGTCTTGTGCCCTTGTGGCCTGCTCAAGGGCACAAAGTTCGGCGCTGGCATACCCTGTGCTGCCTACAAAAGTGCCAGCGCGAGCAGCTGCAATCCAAAGCCAACTCCACAATCAAGGCATTATAGTTAATTTGGAGGAAATGATGGGCGAGGTCATTAGGAAGATACCCTCTCTATGTGGGGTCTGGCATTGGCTGGCTTTGTCTTGGAGCGGGGCTACAGAGGGAGCGCATGGCTGCACGCTAGGCTCGCAATGGGATTGATTTCTGTCCATTGTACGTTTTCCACACAATCCACCGCATGATAGGCAGCGCGTGGTTATGGCCGTCTTCCCGTAGATGCTCAATGCTGACAAATACAGCACATCCCAGCCACAGCAGCCTCAAAGCATGTGTCAGGTGCTGCTCTTCCAAATAAGTCGAGCAGCATTTCTTCAGAATCATCTCAGTCCCATCCAGAGAATGGAAATATCCGATCAGAGCAGGCTCTTTTCTCGTCCCATTCCTAGAGTTGCGCAAGCATCTTCATGGCCAAAGATGCGATCAAGTCTAGCTGCTGAGAGTCTGAGTGACTTTTGGATCAAGTTGAAACATGTGGGAATAGAGCCACATCAGGTACAGCTGCGTGTGCGCCACTGTATGGGTGCGCTGCCAAATGTGTTCCTGAAGATAGAACACAAAGAGCTGTTACTGTCTCCAACTGAGTCCATGTCGGCAATCCATGCTTCCCAGTATGTTAGACCCGCGTCAGTGTACCACAACGAGCATTGAAGTGGCATTGTCAACTGATTACTTGGCAAGTAGGAGTCCCTGCCATACGAAGGTCAGGGGGGAGTCTCACGAATATGAACAGACGCTGGTAGGGGATTCCCCGCGCTCAGGGTCGGAACCACCTGGGAAGGTGAATGCTCCTGCGTCTTTCTGTTACAGCATTTGCCTGACACCACGCCACTCAAACATTGATACTAAATTCGAAGGTTCTCAAGAATAGCACTCAGCCCCTTCACTTGCTCACCAGCACCTCTCAACGCGTCGAGGGTGACTGGAGTCCTGCCGGTCCGGGCCCCGGCACCATGAAGCGCATCTTCGGTCGCAAGGAGAAGGTCCCGCCTCCCTCACTGGATCAGGCCACTGACAAGCTGAACACGCGGGGTGACACGTGAGTGTGGAGTGGGGGGCATTGCGACGCACAGATCATGTCGACCTTGCGGTGGCTGGGCCCGGGTGTCCCTGGGCCCCGCAGGCATGCAGCTTGCGCAAGACGGCCTCATTTCCCCCCACCCCTGCACCCACAGCATCGATGAGAAGATCAGGAAGCTGGATGCGGAGCTGGTGAAGCACCGGGAGAACATCAAGCGGACACGGCCCGGGCCCGCCCAGGAGGCGGCCAAGCGGCGGGCGTTGACCGTGCTGAAGCAGAAGAAGCTGTACGAGAGCCAGCGTGACCAGCTGTACAACCAGCAGTACAACATAGAGCAGACCAGCTTCGCCATCCAGTCCATGCAGGACTCGGTGCACACAGTGCAGGCCATGGCGGTGCGCAGGGTCGTGGCGCGGGGAGTGATGACCTGGAGGGGCGCCGCGAGTGGGGTGGGCCAGAAGCTGGGTACATCTTCTTTTTACCTCTGGCCTCAAGGACACACGTCGCGCATTCAGCTCCCCTGGAGAGTCGTCCAACCTCCTCACAAACCCCTCCACGGACAGGCTGCCGGCAAGGAGCTGAAACAGACTATGAAGCACAAGGATCTGCGCATCGAGAACATAGAGTCCATGCAGGACAGCATGCAGGACCTGCTGGTGAGGCGCCGGGGATTGCATGCTCGCTGGCGGGGAGGCTACGGGGCACCATGCATCTTCGTAATGCGACATCCAAGTCCCGCCGTCGCATGCTGTGCCGGGGGAACCCCTCTTCCTGTGTCTGCTCAGGTCCACCACTCCCCCACCGTGCCAGGACATGCAACACGAGATCACGGAGGCACTGGGCGCCAACTACGCGACCCCGGATGACATCGACGAGTCAGAGCTCATGGGGGAGCTGGATGCGCTAGAGGACGAGCTCACAATGGAGAGCGAGGCTGGGGGCAGCGTGCCCGCCTACCTGCAGGAACCGGACCTCCCGGCAGCCCCCACTGCCCAGGCTGCGGGGGCCGAGGGCACCGACAGCTTTGGGCTGCCGGCGGTGCCGGCCATGCCCCAACGAACGTGAGGTGCCGGGTGTACTACATACAAACCTCGCCTTCCCATGCCATCTGCTGTCTGCCACGCTGGACTCTGTACCTGACTGATTGTATTATACTTCACTGAAGCTGAAATTGTCTACCAGGCTCTTGGTCTGTAGCACAAGGAGGGGAAGGCACAGCATGTGGCGGTAGCGGCCATCAGTGTCATGGAGAAGGTGCAGGGCTGTTTGGCTTGCCAACCAAAAATGAAAAGCTCGCTGCAGAGTCGCAGCCCATCAGGACCTACCTTTGTCAGGGGTACCACGTGACATGGGCTCCAGATGACTGAGTGCAAACGGATTGACCACTGAGGCGCATTCATAGTCAGGAATCTCGGTTGGCACTCTGTCAGCTTGAATGGGGAAGCCACCGCCAACTATTCCAGCTTCAGCCACAATGTGCCACGTCTTTGTCCATCTGCTGATGCTCTTTAGGGGCCAGAAGAATCAAGGCCTGGACTTCCTTTCCTAGCTTGCACCAGAGCGTCTACGACCTTTTCAAGCTGTAGATTACTAGCAGGCTAGAAGTGGTAAGTTCCAGTAAAATTTGGGTTCTCATGGTGCCGCTAGCATCAAGGGTAACAAGCATCTCCATGACAGAGGGGAACATGTGTGGAGTTACCTCAGTAGGCGAGGGAGGCTCACAAAACGATGCTGTTTCCTGCCCTTCCTCTCATCGGGCCGCGAGGACGCAGGGTTCAACTAGTTGTTCCAAGGCCCAGATGTCCACTCTGTGCCTGGGCCTGCCGCAGTCTCTCTGGGCCATCTGGAGCGTGCTCCAAATAGTGAGATCATATGTGACATCTCCTCCAGACCTGTCTGCCGTGCTTGTGCAGCGAAGCAGAGCCAGGAGGAAAGGCTGCCGCCATGAGGCACCCGTGGTGGGTATGGAGATGTTCGCTTGAAATTACTCACTTAGCTTGGTGTCTGAACGTCTCACCCTGTGTGCAAGGGAGAGGAGTTTCGGTTCTGACTTTGGGTGTGCTTGATGGGTGGATGGGCTGCCTTGGATTGGAGGCAAAACCTAGGGTCTCGAGTATATGCTCTCATTGAGGTGTTCTTCGTCTCTCATGTTGATCTCATGCTCAAGTGTGAAGATGGGACACAATCCTTGGATCGTGATGTAGTGTTCCCAGAAAACTGAGTGGACGACCAGCAAAGATCAGCCTCTGTTTGCCACAGTGCCAGCAAGACGGACCACCATTCCCCTAGCTTTGCAAGCATGGGTGTCATCCTTGCATCCACCCCCAGACCCACCTGTCGCTCCCGGAGCAGGGTCTTGTCGGCTCATTAGCTCGAGATGCGGGGTCGGGGCTTGTAGGGGCCGGCGAGGGCCTGGAAGACATCAATCAACGTAATTTGCTCTTGAGGACCCCCTTCTCAGCCGCGCACTCCTCTTCGACAGCTTGGCCAATACAAGATATGATTGCAAGGCTAAGATCAGCAGACTCTATCATGGTGTGCTGAGGCTATCCATTACTGACATTTGAACAAGGGAAGGAGTGAGCTATCTGACAAACCCTTGACAGCAACTGCTCCATCGCTTTGAGCCGCAATGTGGCATGGCGGTGTCCTTGACAGGCTGCATGACTCTGACATGTAAGAGGTCAGTAAGCAAGCACTGCACTTGGTAGTTGCTGTCTGGGAACCCACTCGTTGATTCAGCTCAGTGCAGGACCTCCCAAGCGACCCCTTGGCCACGCAGCCTCCAACTGTGATTTCCTTGTAAAGCACAAGCTGTGGAATGGAAGCACATAAAGGAGGGAATTAATCCGGTCATTTTAACCCATCTGCAGCAAGGGATCACCACCACGAATGTGCAATGATCTTCTGTTTCACCTTGCATTACCATGCAGGTGGGCCTCCCCACCACGCCAGACGACTCGTTGGAGCTGGCGCGCAATCGGTCAGACCTGCACCTCCACAGAGGATTCCCTGACTGTTCTTCAGCATGCTCAAGTCTCGGTCCGACACCCAGGTGCCGACGCATTGGTCTCACCATTGCTCCTTGCGAGGGTGAGGTTGCTGTCGGCCTCCCCCCTGTCCTTTGCGAGTCCCTGCCTGCATGCACCGAGCCTCAGCACTCGTCCGGACATTGAAGACGCCAAAGGGTCGCTCTGCATTCTCTGGGTCGCGTGGGGCCGGCGTGGTTGCCCGCTCCGTCCTGCCTACGGACATGGTGGTGCAAACACGGCAGGACCGCCGGGAGGAGCTGGGGTTCGAGGCGGTTGTCGCCAACCTGTGCAGAGCCGTGGCCAATGCCGGTGCCTGCCAGCCGGTGAGTCGATGATTTAAAGGGTTTGATTTCCAGAGCGAGTCGTAGCTCCGGGGCCCGGGTGGGGCTGCGTTGGGTTAGCCATGCAAGTCAGCAAGTCACACCTGTGTGCAGCGGTGTTCATGTACCAGAGGCGGCTGCCCAACTCCTCGAGCTGGGCCTTGCCTGCCCTGCAAAGGCCCCAACAGCTGCCTGGCTGGTCCGCGCCCAACCTACGTACCCGCAACACCCGCCGCCGCGCCGCAGGTGAGCGCGCGCCATGCCGCCGTCCTGGTCCCGCTGTTCGAGGACCCGGCCACGCGGCGCACGCACGTGGTGCTGACGCAGCGCGCAGCGGGGCTGAGGTCCCACGGCGGCGAGGTCTGCTTCCCGGGGGGGAAGCGGGAGGAGGGCGACGCCGACGACGTGGCCACCGCCGTGCGGGAGGCGCAGGAGGAGCTGGGGCTGGACCCCAACTCGGTCCGCGTGCTGGGTTGCCTGGGCCCCGTCCTTTCCAAGCACCTGCTGTCTGTGACCCCGGTGCTGGCCACCATCCCCGCACGCCACGCCTTCCACCCCAACCCGGACGAGGTGCAGGCGGTATTTGCCCCCCCCTTGCACACCTTCCTGGAGGCCTCCGATCTCCACTCCAGCCGGGAAGCCACCTTTGCCCCGGGGATGCCGTACAGGTGCGCATTGTGCAAGGGCTTTTCATTATGGCCTGGGGCCTGCAGGGAGGACTGGACCCTTGGCAAAAGTACACTGTGTCGGGCACAAAGGCGGGAGGATGGGCAAGGGCCACCGTGGGTGCAGGACCAGCCTTGCGTAGGCCTGGCAACCGGAGGCGATCACGATGTTGTAGGTGTTGCAGCAAGGGTGCTGAGGCCTGCGCTGACGTGGCCAGTCGCAGTGGCCCTGGCTCTCAGAGTTGATCCCGCTCTCCATGGTCCCCTTGTTGATCCTCACCCATTCCCACCACCCTTGCCAGGCTGCACTTCTTCGACTACCAGGCAGCCGACAGGGAGTGGTACAGCGTCTGGGGCCTGACAGCAGCCATGCTCATCGACATCGCCTCCAAGGGGTTTGGCAGGGATCCAGACTTTGAGGCGCTGCCCCCCGGGTATGTCCCCATGCACGCCGGCATGTTTGATGACCAGACCCAGACCGGGTAGATCGACCACCCGCTGCCATCGCAGCCGGGCTGGCGGGTGCATGGCTGCTCGATACATGGAGTGACACGCCGCCTCGCAACCCCGGCCCGTATCCTAGAGCTATTTAATGCATTCCCACCACCGCCCCAAATACATGACTCCATGCTTGCTCCCTTGAGAGCTCTCATCAGCCAGGCTGATGCATATTCAGAGGCCACATCACCGAAACTTTGCCAGAATGAGTGCCTCTATAGCATGATGCTAAATCTTACGTCCCTCCAATTTCACCGCCTCCCTCGCATGTCAATTTCCCTGCCTCACATCACTGTACAACAATGTACTTGGGAGCATGTAACACGGCTCTGGAGGTGCTGCAGCTCCCTCAATCGTTGAAATGAACGGCTCCAGACCGGACCGCCACCCAGAACGTGGCAAACATGAGGCCGATGATGGTGGTGAAGCTGAAGGCAATGAACTGCTCATGCCGATGAGGAAGGGGATGGAGGGGTTGGAGCTCAAAGCACGTCAGAGGAGAGTAATTTGGCCTTTCTGGTGAAATACAAAGTGCAGAGCATGCACACAGCAGGGGGCAACTCCATACCATCCACCGCAAGCATGCTCCTCTGCACACAATCAGAGGTGCCATCTCTCCTTCCCTGGTCCCACCGGCAGGCCTACCCACAACTCACGATCTGGATGTTGGTGATGCCCTGCCACCAGGGCTTGGTTGAGGGCGGCTCGAGGGGCCGCATCTCCAGGGATGGCTCAGGGCGGCCCTGGTCTGAGCTGGGGCCCAGAAAATCGTCCCCGGGGGAATAACTGGACGGCGAGAGGAAGGAGCGGGCGGCTGCGCTGTCCCTCATTGCAGGGTTGGGCTCCGGCCTGGGCTGGCTGGAGGGTGCTGGGGTGGGTGTTTCGCCGCCCTCCCCGCTTTCCTCCTCCTGGGCCAGGGACCCCAGGAAATCGAGGTCCTCCAGCGCCGTGTCCTTGCGGTCGCGGTCCAGCAGACGCCGCACAGATGCAGCCGTCTCGTCAAAGCGCTCTGTGTGGGGGCAAGGTGGGAGCGCAGAGGGTGAGCATCTCGTAGGAGCGTGAAGTGAACTGACATCGCCCTAGGCAAAAAACAGAGTTGGGAAGGGCGAGCAGACCCCTCAGAAAAGGCTTCCCGCAGCCCTCTTGAGGTTGGACGCGTCGAACGGCGATACGTTTATTCCTGACCAATCTCAGCATCAAGCGCCAGCCTCGTTGCTGGAACGATGCATGCACCCAGATCTCCACCGTGCCTGCATGGACGATGGTCCTTGGGCGCGGGTTGCATGGCCTTGAAGCCAGCGAAAACCTAGCTAATCGCGGCCCATGTGCCGCTTGTGTCCCGAAATAGTGTCCTGGAGCCACGCATGAGCGCGACACGGCCTGCATGCCAGGCTGTGGGAACTGCGAGTTTGCCTGTTGCAGAGGCGATAGGGGCAATCCGTGGACTTGAGCTTTATTACAGTCCAAATGGGTAAATCAGCGTCAGAGTATCCTGTGGATCAGTGCGGTAATTGGATGCGGGGGTCGTAATGCTCCGTATGATCGGGTCCCAGCAGCATGGGGCGGTCGACTTGGCAGACCGGATGGGCCGTGCTGCGTTATGTTTTGGTTATGGTGCCAGCGACAGGTACCCTCGTGCATGCATTCGATCAATGTAGCACTGCAATCGGTCTGCATGACGGGCTAGTATTTGCATGCAGTGCGGGACTGCTCCGCCAAGGCTCGGCAGCATGCACCTCTGCTCCCCAACAGTCGGCACCTCGGCTGCGAGACCCTGCCCGCACGCCTCGGCATCAGCATGCAGCGCCCATGGGCGTGCGACACGATTTAAATCAGCTCTTGGCTTGACACATCGCTGTGCACTGCCTCGCGGGTGAGCCCGATGGCTGAGAACATGCGACAGAAAGGACCTGGGGAGTTGGGGGCAATAGTCCAGGGTGCCATGCCCCTGCAGGGCGTTACGCCAGCAGGCCATCCGCACCCAGATCCCATATCCTGAGTTCCGGTGCATTCCTGCAAAAGACCCACCCCCCTCCTGCCCCGCCAGGGCCAGTCCATTCCAGGCCTCGCAGGCGCCTCCCCGTCACCCCGGCATGGTGATGGCGACGCCGCCCGAGCCTGGGCCGGGGATGGCGCCGCCGCTGAACCCCGGCACAGACCCAGGCCCCGCTCAGGACCACACCCCCCTTCCGTCCGCGGACCTGGCCCCTGTTTCCCTGTGGAAGATCGCCGCCCCCCTGGCCCTGGCCCTGGCCGTCTGCAACATGGACCGCATCTGCCTCTCCGTGGCCATGGTCCCGCTGGCCGCCGAGCTGCAGTGGGCCCCTGCACGCCAGGGTCTGGTGCAGTCCGCCTTCCTCTGGGGCTACATGGCCACGCAGTTGCTGGGGGGCTGGGCGGCAGACAAGTATGGAGGTAGGAGTGTGTTCTCGGGAAGGGTGTGTCAAGGGGAGAGGTACGTGGGCCCCTGAATGCCCAATCAAAAGGTGTTTGCTGAGTGGCAGAGAATGGACGAATGGGTTCATTCGAGTCTGGTATCGCAGCCCTCACCAGTCACACCCTGCCTTCCAAATGCCCACACAGCATGGTGCAGGCCGGCCCACTCATCGTCAGTTGTCTCGCTTGTGACCCACCACCACAAGCTTACCTCCCACTGATCCAACCTTCCCCCCCCCTTTCATCATCAATACGCAGGCAAGACGGTGCTGGGCTGGGGCATCGCCTGGTTCTCCCTCTCCAGCCTGCTCCTCCCCTTGCTGGCGGTCACCCCCCTCACCCGCTCCCTGGGCCTTGTCCTCCCCGCCGTACTCCTCACCCGCTTCCTGGTGGGCCTGGGGGAGGGGGTGGCCATGCCTGCCATGATCAGCCTGGTGGCCCAACGCGTCAGCCCCGCCCGCTCCAGCGCCGCGCTGGGCGCCGCCTATACCGGCTTCCACTCCGGAAACCTGCTGGGCCTGGTGCTGTCGCCCTGGCTCATCGCGCGCGGTGGCTGGCGCGCGCCCTTCCTCGCCTTTGGCGCGGCGGGGCTGCCCCTGCTGGCGGCCTGGGCCATCGTCGTGCCGGGGAGGGCGAGCGGGGGCGCGCAGCGCGCACGGCGGGGGGCGGGAGCCGTGCGCGGCCACCGCTTGGCGGACCTGCTGGGCAATAGCTCGGTGTGGGCCATCATCGTTGCCACCGTGGTCAACCACTGGGGTTACTTCATCTACCTCAACTGGATGCCCACCTACTTTTACCGGACGCTAGGTGGGGGAGTGGCTGGGGGAAAGAGGAACGTTGTGTGAGGGACTGGGGGCCTGGAGAGGTGGAGGAGAGGGGGCGGGGGATGTATGACTTTCTTGTAATGTGTGGTCCCCAGCAGAAGGCAGCCCAAACTCTGCTGGAAGAAGCACGGGATTCTGGAAGACCGGGTGGCGGGGCCTATCCCTCCCAACATTGTGACAGGGAATACAGAGCGTCCACCCAACCCTTCCCCCACGCCCCACCCGCTCCCAACCCTCACAGGGCTGGACCTCCGGTCCAGCAGCCTGCTGAGCATGCTGCCATGGGCGGCCATGGCCGGCGGCGCCTCCCTGGCCGGCGGCCTGGCCGAGATGCTCTTGGCGCGCGGCTGGCCCCGGCGGCGCATGCGCTGCGGCATCCAGAGCCTGGCCTTCCTGGGACCCCTGGTCGCGCTGGCGGTGCTGGCGGGGGGTGGGAGCCGGCTGAGCATCCCGGTGGCGGTGGGGGCGATGACCGCCGCGCTAGGCATCACCTCCCTGGGGCAGGCCGGGTTCGTGGGGGCGGTGGGGGACGTGGCGCCGGCAGCCGCGGGGAAGCTGTTTGGCCTGTGCAACACCTTTGGGACCCTGGCGGGGGTGGCCGGTGTCCAAGGTAAGGGAGGGGTTTTGTGGAAAGGCGGAGTGGGGGATGCTCCTGATGGACAAAGGGGCCAAGACACTGTTCTGGATGGTGTCAATGGTGGGGAATGGTTTGGCATCATGTGTGCCAGGCCCGTGGGAGTGCTGTTGTCACCTGGACCCTCTCCATCGCTCCCTCTCATTCCCCACCCCTCCACGGCTCCACAGTGGCTGGCATCGTAGCGGAGAAGACTGGGTCCTTCACCCTTGTGTTCCAGATCACGGGCGCCCTCTACATCCTGGGCACGCTGGTGTTCAACACCTGGCTGAATCCTGAGCCTCAGTTTGCTTGAGCAGTCCCCGTTGTGTGCGGGGAGGGCCTGCAGGCACCGAGGTTGCACATCTGAGATGTGCTGGGATTCGCATGCATGATTATGGTCCGTTCTCACTCAGTCCATAGGATCTAGGTTCCCACTGATCCTGACCTCCTCTGTAGCACAATTGGTAAATCATGCTACAGCTTTCGACCCGTACAGTGGGAAATATAGGCACCTAAACTGGTACAGCACAGCAATGTCGGCGTTTTCATCGTGAGACTCGACCTTGTCCTGCACTCCTCCCTCTGCTGCCTGGATCCTGAGCACCAGACGACCACATTCGGCCCCGCTCATAACGATGGGCATCAGAGTCTCGAGCAGTGTTGCTCTCACTCACTGGTCTTGAGTCACGACTATACTGCTGGGACGAAGGTTCATTCCGTGCCCGGGCAGCTTCAGCACCCGCACCCCTCATCACGAGATTCGCTTGACTACTAGAAGCATCATGCTGTTGCTCCCTTGCTGGGGGCTGGGATTGAGCCCGGCTGTAGGGGTGGGGAGTTGCCCTGAGAGGGAGTGTGGCAGCATAATAGGTGGATCTGTGGGCGAATGGCATGCAAAGGAATAGGTTTTAGAGAACGCCCATCGCCCCACCTCACAAAAGCAGAATGGTATTGTATCCGCCGCCATAGAGCACCCTTCATACACGAACCACATCCCTAACCTGGATCTGAGCTCCTTGATCTCTGCGTCCTTCCTGGCAATCTCCAGCTTGGCTGTCTTGTACAGGACCGAGATGTTGTGGAGTAAGGCGTCCCGCTCCTGTGTCACGGCTGACAGGGCCTCCTCCAGTCTGCTGTTCTCTGCCTTTTGCGCCTCAAGTTCATCAGTTGTCTGTTTCATACGCGCCCTCTCCTGATTGAAGAATATGAATTTTATCATTGAGCGGGCTGTCCGAACGGGCGCATGGGCGGACATCCCTCTGGACACCATAGTCTGATCAGATCAATCCAGTCACCAACCTGGGCAAGCTGTAGTCCCAAGAGCGTGCCTCCTGTGCCTCTTTCATCCACCAAGTCGCCATATAGATCATCATTTAGTAAGTCAGGGTCCACTTGAACGGTGGGCAGGCCAGGATTTAATTTAAGCGGCGATGTGAGGCCCAGCGCCCCCCCGAACTCCTCGTCGACGTCGACTGGGGAGGTCGTGGACGGGTCACCCATCCAGATGCAGAATGTTTCAATTCATGCCAGAATTCAACTTGATGTTATTGGACGTAGTTCATCAGCCAAGCTCCGAATCGGTCATGAATCGCCTTTCAGGCTTCTGCGCGCACAGGGGTTCCTATGTTTAGCACTGATGTCGGATCGATCTGGAAGCCAGTGATCTGATCTGCACTGTGATGTTGAGGCATGAAGGAGGAAAAGCGCGTGCCGCGGGTCGCAGTCACAATTGGCAAGTTCAATGGCATTCGCAACTGAGTTGCTCGCAGCGCGCGGGCGCGACAATCCTCACGCCTGCTTCCTTCCAAGCTTGCTGCGCCTTGCCCCTCCCAGAAGCTTGCGTCGTTGCGCAAGCATGTATCCATACAGCTGTGGAAAGGCTGCAGATGTGTGGAGTAGGGAACATGGATTGATGCTAGCATATTCTTGCCGGGAGTTGTCGAGTCCACTGAGTTCCAACATCAAGAACCTACCTGGCACGTATGCAAGCACGATGATCCAGCAGACCACATAGTAGTCAAAGGCCACATTGAGGCGATTGGGAAGGCTCAAAGACAGTAGTCTCTGTTTCCGGATGGGTCCACTGGCGAGGTACACCATTGCCAGCTCGCTTGAAACCCCTGCGACGTAAGCAGATGGGGACACTTTGAGGTGAGGGCACTATAAGCATTGTTGGCGCCATCCTCAAGAAAGGTTGGGACCATCTTTCCACCGCCTCAAACAGGGGACCTGTCCTGGCCAAAAACATTCTGAGGAAAGAAGAACACGGACAAGCCAAGTCATGATTATTGTCTTCCTAGACTCCAGGCCAGTCCAACACATTCATGTCCTTACCCAATGGGTACAGCACGATGAAGCCAGTGTATCGCAGCCAGAGCAGGGCCTTGGACTGAATGCCAGCCTCCTGTGTGGGTATGGTGGAGGATTGATCAGGCATGATTTTGCACAAGGCCAGGACGGCTGTCGTGAGCTCGCCGCCTCTTGGGTAGCAGAGGAGCAAATGGAGTGGCCGGTCATCACCATTTACCCCAGCCCCAACAAAGCCCATACCTTGGCTGCAAAGTGACCATAGCGCAGAACCTCACTCAGCGCCCAGACTGATGTGAGAGTGGCCAGGGACAAACCGATGGCAGCCCCTCCTGTCCCGGGAATGGAGACCGCGGCCACCTGGCGAGCTGTGACGGCCTCTGGGACCAGGTGCACAATACCCCAGAGGATCCACAGGCGCGAGGCAACCTGCATGCCTGCGGCATGGGAGGTGTGGCAGGTGCTGGAGCTGGATAGGAATGTTATGTGTTCAACAATTGGAGGCCTGCAAGGAAGATTGCAATACATGCAATGAGTCCCTCATACTCCCTCAAAACCATCAAGCCCCAGACGCAGCCTGCTTTTCAGATATTGATTCCAGCCCATCATAAGTGCATGCTTGCAAGCCACGTCCCACTTGTGACAAGGACGGGGGAGCGCACGACACCCAGGGCGGCGTGGATGACCTCGGCAACGGCTGCCGTCTGCACGATCTCCAGGGGGAGCTCCACTGCCTGGGAATATGGGGTTGGTTAGATTCTCTGCACAAGGGGCCCCCTCTGAACATCGATCTTGTGCGGTCTCGAGTCGTGAGGCTGTGGTCATAAGCCAGCTCATGCAGGCCTAGCCAAGCCTGTATGCCATCTGTCTGCATCGAAAGCAAAACCATCAACGCGAAAGGAGCACACCGGTCCTTTCATGGGCGCACCTGCCAGACGTCCATCAGGCTGCCCCCATTTGCAATAGTGGAGAGGGTCAAGTACAGGACATAGGCCCTGCAGGTGTCGGCAAGCAGGACTCAGATGTCAAGTAAAGCACAAATGATACTAGGGGCTCCGCCATGCCACTACACAGATCCATCTGCCCATCAGCGTACCATCCTGCGCTGAGCGTGGCATTGTACGCCAGCAAGTAGGCGCTGCGTCCCAACATGGGCCGGGGAGGCGGTCGGTCGGTCGAAACACAGGCTCGTGTCAAAGATCGGAGCCCGCAGTGCCGTCGTTTTATCCTTGCATCGGAGAGCGCTGAAAGGAGACGGTTTAAGAAACAACTCTCGCTTTATGAGAGAGATCTGAAAGTTTGGGCGCCACGTCAGGCACCCCCCGGCCCCATCAATCGATCGGGGATCAGAGAGTACACGCTCAAACTCTGCCAACACAATACTTCGTTGACGAGCACACAGTACGTCCTTGCAAATCTAATGTGGAGTATAGAGATTCGTAATATATGTAGAAGGTACATGCCGGCGCTGCTTCAGTAGCTAGGAGGGGAAGGTCCTGCTGCGGATATCAACCTTCCAATCTGGAACCCCTCTGATCCACCCCATGACGCAGTCTTGCTTACGCACCGCATCGCTTTCCTTATCGCCACTGAGACCCGCGAGACGGTGCATTTCAGGTGAGCGGTAGGCTGGCACGTCTTCAGGTCTACCCTACAGGGGCCTGCTGCAAGGAGCGCTCCACAGACATACACCCATCGTTGCACAACACCCCCTCTGCATCACGCACTCCAACCCGGCCCAGATCCCAACTCACGGATCTCCCAGCAGGCAACGCGCACCTGACTGAGGACCCGGGCATGCCTGCGCCGTCCACCAGCCCTGGCGCCCTGCTGTCCTCCTGGGTGGTGTTGCGGGGGGGCAGCGTGCACAGCGCGCTGCACGTCCGCACCAGTCCCACCGCCGGGCTGGGCCTGGGGGTCAGCAGCGCCGTGTCCCCGGGAACGATCCTGGTGCGCCTCCCCCTGGCCGCCCAGCTGGGGGCGGGCGGCGCGGCGGACTCAGACCTGCAGACCCTCCTCGACCGGGTCCCGGCGGAGCTCTGGGGCGCCCGCCTCGGCCTGCACGCCCTGCGAGAGCGCGCCGTGGGGGAGGGCGCCGGCGCCTTCTGGCCCTACATCGCCGCGCTGCCTAGCGCCTTCCCCGGCGTGCCCCTCTTCTTCCCCGGGGAGGCCGTAGAGGCCCTGCAATATCCCCCCATCGTCCAGCAGGTTTTAGGGGGTCCATTGGGTGGGGTAGGGGTAGGGAGCTAGGACATGATGGGGCAGAGCAGACGCCTTGTGGGGGGGTATGGCCTGCTGCACTGCACTCAGCGACCCCCATCCCATGCACGCTGTGGGTATTCGGTGCCCAAATTTGGAGGGGAACAAGGGACTCATTACCAAATGATAACCGAACGCTCCACAAATCATCACAGATAAACAAGCGGTCACGCTGGCTGGTGTCCTTTGCCAGGGAGCACCTGGCGGCACCGCGGCCGGCCTTTGCGCACGCCAGCATCGACATGGGCGGCCTTGCCTGGGCCTGGGCGGCCGCCTCCTCCAGAGCATTTCGCGCCCAGCGTGGCGCGGCCCCCGTCCTGCTTCCCCTCATCGACCTGGCAAACCATACCTTTGATGGCCCCACCGCCAAGGTGGAGGGATCGGCCGATGCCACCTGCCTGGTGGCTGCCCGCCAACTGCGGGCGGGGGAGGAGGTGAGTCTGAACTACGGCCCCCTCTCCAATGACGACCTCTTCCTGGACTATGGTACAGTGGACGGTTGGTGGTGGATGTGACAACTGCTAGCATGGCCGGACTTTGGCGGGGGGGTTCCCATCAATGAGCCAACTGCTGCAACGCCAGAGGCCTTCATGTATCCCTCACCCCCGCCTCAACTGCCCAGGTTTCATCGTCCCCGGCAACCCTCATGACGACGTCCAGCTCCAGTTCGACCTGAGCCTGATCGAAGCGGCGCGGGCACTGGTGGGCCTGGCCGCCCTCGAGGGGCTGGCCCCCGCGGCGCGCGCCGCGCTGGAGGCGCTGGGCCTGGCGGGCGCCCCGGGGTTGAGCGCCGCGGTGGCTGTGCGGCGGGCCAGGGCCGGCGTCCAAGGACCCTGCGACGCGAGGCTGCTGGCGGGCCTGCGGGCTGTGAGCGCGCAGCCTGCTGAGCTGGAGGGGCTCACGCTGCGGGCGCTGGGAGACTGGGCCAGTCCCCTCAGCCTCGTCAGCGAGGTGGGCGGGGGTCCGCTGTGGCCTGATGATGAGTTTTGGTGGCTGGCGCAGGGTCGCCATGGCACGCGTCTGGTCCTCAAATTTAAACTCATCGACCTCACTGCTTCCAGGATTGTGTCTTGAGTGCGATGTGGCATGCCGGAACATGATTCAACACATGCCATGCCCCCTCCCCGCCACAAACGAGCAGGCCAAGGCGCTGCGGACGCTGACGGGGCTGTGCGCCATCTCGCTGTCCCACTTCCCGACAACCGCTGAGGAGGATGCAGAGGTTCTGAGGAAAGGAGGAATGTCGGGGCCCATGGCGCTGGCCGTGCAGTTCCGCCTGGAGAAGAAGAGGATACTGGATGCCGGCATCAAGGCCTGCGCGGCCCGGATTCGGGTGAGTGGCTTTGTTGCTGCCCGATGCTGCCTAGACTGATCAGGTTGAGCAGGGATGCTTCTCACCTCCGTCAGCCTCTGACAGGCAGGGAGAACCCCTCACTCATCCTTCACACCCTCCCGACCCAGGAATTACAAGGCTGACATAACTGCAGGCTTGGTCTTCCCCAGCCTGCCCCAAGCTACTATACAATAATTTGCTGCAACATAGCAGCTGTTACATCCCTGATCGCAAACTGCGTCAAGTTAGGGGGCCACAAAATACAGGGTAGGGGTGCATGCCTTAAACAAGCGACAGCTGGCAGACACTTACGTAGGCTCTGAGTTTGTCAGCACAAACGAAATACAGATCGAACAAAGGCAACCGCTGGGTAAGCTGTCCATTCAAAATTGTTGGTCAGCGACCAGAAATTGTACGGAGGCAAAAGCTCTGCGCATCAGCTTTTCTTGGAAAAGAACTGTGTGATGGATGCCTGCTTCTCAGAGGGATCCGGACTGCTTAAAGCACCCATCCCTCCCTTCCCTGCTGGACTGGGCTTGGATTTAGGCTGAGGACTGGATTTAGGGGTTGGCTCCTCCACCACCTCCTCCTTCTCTATGGGATCTTGCCGGTCGCCCTGCCCCTTTGCGTCCTCGGCCGCCCCAACAGCATCGCTGGGTTTGGGAGACTCCTTCTTGATGGCTGGAGCTGGTGTCGCAGGTTGTGACCCCATCTGAGAGATCTGCTGGGAGCCCCTGGTCTCACCGACCTCGTCGCTGTTGCGTGCGAGCTTCCCTCCTGGAGTATCCTCAGGTGTGCTGTCAGTCTTCCTTTTCGCTCCACTCTTCTTCTCGAAGAACTGGGTGATGGTGGGCCGTTTCAGCTCGGCGCAGCACTCGGGGCCCTGGAGCTTGGGGCTGCCCATTTCTGGCGTCACGGGGTGCCACACCAGGTCCTCCCCAATGTAGGGACCACAGACCGCGCTCCACGTCCTGCAAGGGAGATTGGGGAGGAGTGGTATCATGGCTGAGAGACTGAGCCACGGCATGGGTGGGTAGCTTGGCGAAATACCTCCTCTGCTCTCAGCTTGCAAGATGACTTCGAAGAACCCTCCCACAGGACCCCAGCCCGCACATCCATCCACCCACCCACCCAGCTTTGGGGTCGCCGGGCCCATCGAGCAACCAGAGGTCTTGAGAATCCTTGGTGTCGAGGATGACTGGCATGCGGTCGTGCAGCCACCCCAGCCTGGGACCCGAGTCTGCCAGGTGTTGGTGGGGGAGTGATGGAGACCATGATCACAGGTGTGGCTCTGCAACCCTTGCCCAAACATCTCCACTCCACCCAAGCCTGTCACTCGTGCGCTCATGGTCCACACCGCACCCACCTGTGGTCAGGATGGTGTAGGTGCTCATGGGCCCCTCCTGTGCCTGCCAGGTGTCCCAAAGCCCCGCCATGACCATGGGCCTGCCCCCCTCAAAGTGCACGTAGTAGGGCTGTTTTGCGGACCGCACCTCTTTCTTCCACTCGTAGAAGCCCGCCACGGGGACGAGGCAGCGCTGACGGGAGAGGAGCCTCTGGAAGGTGGGCTTCTCCGCCAGGGTCTCGCTGCGGGCATTGAACATGCGCCAGAAGTCAGGCAGCTCGTCAGGCTTGGTGTAGGAGGGGACCAGGCCCCATCTGTGAAGCCGGTAAAGGTGGGCAGCTCATAAAAATAGTCGATGATTGGGGCGTGGGGCTTGACTGGCATCAAGGACAAGCTCTATGCAGTGATTACATGTCATGCCCAGACAATTGTGGTAAAGGCAGCAGTTCAACATGAAGCACATTACCCAGTTCAGTACACCACCAGCTGCTCACCGCATGGTGCATATCTCCCTCCCCATCCCCTGTGCCACGCGCACCACAGGTGAGCGCGTGGCACCTGGGGCGGCATTGTAACTGGGATTGAAGGCATTCTCGCCGGTCCATCGACTGGTGCCCGCCACTCGCACGATCTGTGGGTCAGGGAAGGGGAATAAGGGGGTAATTAAGTCTTGAACCACATCTTGACGCCGCTCCACGCTTGGTATGAGCTACATACGCCTTGTGTACCTCGTCACGACGCAGCGTGGTGTTGGTGCGTCCGCACATGCTTGATCAATTCATGGAGCGCAACGGGATGCGAACTTGCTGCGATGCAGCCCTGACGACATATACGCGATCAACTATCCCGCACACGGCCTTGCCATGGCACTGAAAGGGACATGTGCATGCCTGCTTGCAACAATGTCGATCTCGTGGTTCCGTCGTGGAATGGCGCGCTCTCCTTTCTTTCCTTTGGGGATTGCAGCTCTGAATCCCCGGGATTCCTAAGTCGGCGGAGCGGACCCTGACTCTTGGAGGCAATTTTCATCGCGCAATACTTGCTCCGAGACATCTCACTGTGGAAACAAAGCCAGTCGAAGAGCAACTGCACGTCATCATGCAGGACACGCGCACCCCAGTGACCATTATCACAGGCTTCCTGGGATCCGGGAAGACCACCCTGATTAACCACATCCTCACGAGTGAGCGGAGTACTTGCAGATTATGTTGGGCACAAAGAGGTTGGAATCTGGCAGGGGGTCGCCTGCAAGACGCGGTGGGGGCCTCGTGCACGTGACTCCTCGACGCTTCCTCCAGTCCCGGAGTGCTTCCGGGGCCGGTCCCATCCCCAACATCCCCAGAGCTGTTCACACACTCTGTCGTCCAATACTCCCCCAAAGGTGATCATGGGAGGAAAATCTGCATCATCGAGAATGAGTTCGGCGAGGTGAACATTGACAATGCGCTCGTCATCGACACCATTGAGGAGATCTTTGAGATGAACAATGGCTGCATCTGCTGCAACATCCGCGGGGATCTGGTTCGTGTGCTGGACAAGATCCGCAAGCGCAAGAACAAGTTTGATGCCATCTTCATAGAGACCACGGGCCTGGCCGACCCAGCACCCGTCGCTCACACCTTCTTCATGGACGATGGCATGAAGGAGGTGCGCTTGGGGCTGAGCGTATGGGCCTGGAAGTCGCCTGCTGAAGGGGATCGAATGGTATACTCTTGATACCTCCCACAGATCTGTTCCTCCCTCTGGATATGGAACCATTACCACCCCTTCCAGGATGGTTCACATCTCCTCAAGTACAATAGCTCGTTTACGTGCATAGCTCATTTCGCTATTCTGCCATTCCCTCGTCATTGCCAAACATACCAAGCTCCTCCCTCCTCACTGCAGTCATTCCGTGTGGATGCCATTGTCACCATGGTGGACTGCAAGCACGTGATGCTGGCAATCAATGACGACCGGCCCGTGGGCTGCCTGAATGAAGCAGAGCGGCAGCTTGCCTTTGCTGACAAGCTCATCCTGAATAAGGTCGACCTGGCAACCAAGGATGAGAAGAAGGAGGTGCTGGCGTGCATCAAGGTGGGTGGGTGATGGTTGCATGATTAGGCAAGTGGGCTCCTGGAGATTGACTGGATGGAGCTTTGCCTCATGGATGGAGGTCTTAGGACTACTGGAGCAGCACACATGCACGAGTCAGCCTCACACTTGTCTCACCATTGCTCATGCTGATTCCACCCTTCTCCCACCATCCCAGGGTGTGAACCCTGGGGTGGAGATCCTCGAGTGCGAGTATGCAAAGGTCGATGTGGAGAAAATTTTGGACGCCCGTGCCTTTGAGTTTGGGAAGACTCTCACCGCTGAGCTGGAGGTGAGCTGTCGAGCCGTGCCGGTGTCTTGCCGGGAAGCGTCGGGGTGGTAGGGGTTCTGCAGGTACTGGTGATTGCTGTTTTACTGCTCGAGGTCAAGCAAGGGCTTGTGACAGCTTGACACCCTAGCACTACCCCCATCCCTCCCCAATCCCCCAAATCCCTGCTGTGCAGGCCCGGGATGCCGCTGGCAGCGGGTCTGACGAGGAGGACCACGTGCATGACACGCGCGTCTCCTCGGTGGGAATCGTGCTGGACGGTGAGCTCGACACCGAAAAGTTCCAGGAGTGGCTGAGCAAGCTGCTTTCAGAGCACGGCCCCGACATCTTCAGGAGCAAGGGCATACTCGCCATGCACGGCACCGACGAGAAGTGAGTTGGCTGTTCAGAGGCAGCGGTTTGGCGATGCAGAGTCATGTGCACGGGGATGCTGAGGAGGCCGAGCCTTCCTGGTTTTCGGTCTGGAGGGGAGAAGCCCATCAAGGCCATCTAGCATTCCCCACAGATTGGATAAAACCCCTCCATTCCCCTGTGCCGCAGGCTTGTCTTTCACGGAGTGCACAGCATCTTGCAGTTTGGCAGCTCGGCCGAGGGCAACGTCAAGGCTTGGGAGGTGGGTGGAGAGCTCATCGTACAGTCTTGGCTCTATCGTTACCTGTGCGCAGATTGCCAGGATGCAGGCCAGCCGCCATCCGCTAACCACCCACCTGTCACAGTGCAAGGGCGGCCCACGAAGAGTACAGTCTGGCTAACCGCTGCCCCACCCTACCAAAACATAACCCCCCTGTGCCTCATGTAGGAAGATGAGCCCCGAGTGTGCCGCGCCGTGTTCATAGGCAAGAATCTGGACCGAGAGGCTCTGGACAAGGGCTTCAGGTCCTGCTTGGCTGTCGTGAAGCCCAGGAGCAAGGAGCCCAAGAGCAAGGAGCCCGAAGCATAGGCACACAGGGAGCGCACCCAGCGCAGCAGTCAACTGCTCGAGTACAGAGTTCGTGAGATGGCATCAGAGCGGCATGGCGCCACCATCATCACTATTCCTCAGTGTACATTGCCAGCGCGGCGCCTTCAGACCTGCTAATGTGCATCCCTCGCCCAGGCTAGCAGAAGTGGAAGTAACAATTGTTGAATGGCACGCATGTGTTCAGTTTGGTCGGGTGCTCTAGCGCAACCTGTGGGCTGCCCGGTCCGGGGTCAAAGTGGTGCTGCGTGGGCAAGAAAGAAGACGTTTCCCCCAAAGCACTATGAGGAGGATGCAAGCGCACGGCGATGGTGTGCTGGGGAGTAAATGACGGGGTGCGGGAGCAGTGCCTCTACATCGCTGCGGCCCGCCACGTCATCGCCGGTCCTCCTCAGTCAGAGACGAAGCCCACGTCACCAAGCATCCCTGGCCCGCGGGGAGAGCAGGGGCTGGGGCGCCGCGGCCGCCAGCTCCTGCTGCACCTCCCTGAAGAACGCGAGCAGGGCGTCCTCGTTCAGGGCCGAGGACGGCGCGCCGCCCCCCCCCTCCGCCACGCCCGCCGCCTTGCCCTTGCCGCTCGCCCGGCGCTGGAGGAAGGAGGTGCCGCCGCCCGGCGCAGCCGGCGCCTCGCGCCCGCCCTCTGGCCCGCCGGGCGGCAGCGCGGCCAGGCGGGTGGCCAGGGTGCGGAAGGCGTCCCCCTGCGGCAGCAGCATGAGTAGGCTGTGCACCGCGTGGAGGAGGGCGGGGTGCTGGGCAGGGGCCAGCAGGCGCAGGCGCAGCCCCGCAAAGGCCGGCGACTCGAGCAGGGACACCAGCTGGCAGGCCTCCACCATGGTCTCCAGGCGCAGGGCCACCGCGGGGGCGGCCAGGACCTCCAGCATGCTGCAGGCCAGGCCGTAGGCCTGACGAGGGAGTTGGGTGAGGGCAGGGCGAGGGTTCAGGGTCTTAAGAGGGCAAAGAGGGCAAAGGGGGCGTTGGGAGTTGGGAGGGACAGCAGTGCTTGGGGTGAGGGGGCGGCGACGCTATGCATGGGATGCCTACACGCGCCGGTCCCCGCACCACTTCCTCGCTTGCCTGGGCGAGGAAGGCCAGGGACAGGCAGGCGGCGCAGCTGCGGGACCAGGCGCGGAGCAGGGAGGAGAAGACAGAGGCGGCCTCCGGGTCATACAGCGCCTGGGCCAGCAGCGCGCGCACTCCCGCAAGGCTGGGGTTGACCAGGAGCAGCAGGTTGAGCGCCTGTGTGGGGCGTAGGTGTGGTGGGCGGGGTGAGAGGCAGTGCGGTGGGTCAGCGTGGGTCTGAGGCTTTCATCTCTTCATCTTGAGAAATGTTTTCCCCCATGCCCTGCTTTCGCCCCGCTGTCCACGCCTTTCCCTCCAGGCCCCTCTCACCCCCCACCGCCATGTCCCTCCCAAGCTGCACCCCTCCCTTTCTCGCACTTGCATTTCCTCCCCCCCTCCCCTCACCCCCCCCAAAACCAACAACCTGCACCAGCGCGGCGCCAAAAGCGGGGTCCGGATCCTCAGCCGCCAGGCTGCTGAGCTTGAGCAGGACCTGCAAGCCCCCCAGGCGCTCTGCCAGGGTCTGCACAATGAGCACGCCGCGGCGCTGCAGCAGCTTGGCCCCCGCCGGCCCGCGGAAGGCGTCGGCCACGCCCGCCAGCACGTCGTGGCTGTGCCCTGGGCGCAGTGCCACGTCGCCCAGCACCGCCAGCGCCTGCACCGCCACGGCCGCCGAGCTGGCGCCCAGGCTCTCCACCAGCGCGCGGAGGAGGGCGGGCAGCGCACCAAACACCTCGTGGAAGGAGCGGCGGAGGAGGGCGGGGAGCCACTGCAGCGCCGCAAGCTTGACCGCCTCGGAGCTGGACTCCAGCGCGCCCACCGTGGAGGCGAGCAGGGCGGGGGTGTCGATGGCCGGCGGAGGGGTTGGGGCCCCCGGGTCGCCGTCGGCGGAGGGCAGGGAGGGGGGCGGCGGCGCGCCAGCCGGGCTGCCGGCGCTGGAGGACAGCGCAGCGTCGCCGCCCACCGACGCGCCGCGCCTCCTCGTGCGCGTCGGAGCGGCCGGCGTCTCCCGCCCCACCGCCTCCAGCAGCAGCTGGTTCAGCGCGCGGGCGGCCTGTGGCGGGGGATGGAAGGGCGTTTTGGAGTCGTGGATGGGACCTGTGAAAGAAGATGCGCCCCAGAGGACGCCCAGAGGCACTGTTCCATGAGGCTCCACCCCGACGGCGAGAGACGAAGCAATTTCAGGACGACCCAGGGCCCCATTCCTATCCAGACCAATACACGACTGCGCTGCCCACCGCCAGGATCTCGGGGTTGGCGCTGCCCAGGCTGAGCAGGACCGCCTCCAGAATGACCGGGTACTGCTGGTGCAGGGGGTGCTGCGCCGGCGGCCGCCCGGGTGAGGCCGCGCCATTGGGGCCGGTACCGTCCTCAGCCGCCGCAGCTGCGGCGAGCGACGCGCGCTCTCGCAGCAGGAGGCCGTGCAGCCAGCGCAGAGCGGTGAGCGAAACCAGGGTGCCGCTGGAGGCCGACGCGGCGCGCAGCGGCGCGCCCAGCAGCAGGCCGGCGCCGCCGCTGCCGGCCTGCTCGCCGGCGCAGGCCCGCGTCAGCGCGGCGGCCATGACGGCCGCCACTCCCGCATCGACCTCGGGCCTGCGCCGCGCGGCGCCGCGACCGCCGCCGCCGCCGCCCAGCTCGTCGGCCTCCAGCTCGGCAAAGACGCGGGAGGCGGCGTGCGCAATCTCGGGGGTGGGATCGCCCAGCATGCCCAGCAGGCCGGGGAGGAGGTCGGGGAGGTGGCGCCCCAGGTCGCGCCCAGGCAGGCTGTCCAGCAGGCCCACCCACCCCAGCAGGAACTGGCGCTTGTGCGGGTCTTCCACCCCCAGGCAGGCCGCCAGCTGCGGCACAAAGGGCTCAAGCCGCCACTGCTCCGCCTCGGCCACGATGTCTTTGACTAGGTTGTTCAGGAAGGCCGCCGCGTTCTGCACCCCCGCGTCGGCGTCGGCGCAGACGCGAAAGAGCGCGTCGAACACGTCGGGGAAGGCGGCTAAGAAAGCGGCGCGCGTGGACTTGGCCACGTTGTACAGCGCCTCCAGTGCGTAATACCGCACACGCGCGTCGGGGTCGGTGAAGGAGGAGAGGATGGGCGGGACCAGGCGTGGCATCATGGCCTCCGCCACCACCTCGCCGTGCGCGCCGGGGGCGGAGGCCATGCCCACCGCCGAGGCGGCGAGGCACAGCAGGCCGCCCTTGCGCGCATTGGCCTGCGGGGGGCGGGGGGAGTGCAGGTGGATTTTCAGTGCAAGACTGTGTGCATGGAGCATGTCAGACATACAAGATACCACATGGCACTGAAATGGACGGACAGCATCGGCCGCACCGGCAGCAGCTGGGTGGTGGGGATTGAATTCAGACTTCGTCTGAAAACGTGGCATTGTCCTGCCCACGAACGCTGCCTGCAACCCTCTCCCACAATTGCATGATCTGGGGAAGCCGACCATCGCACATCTCCCCAACCTAAAAGTATCATGCGCACCTTGGCAGAGAGCGCATAGTTGATGGCCAGCGTGTCCAGCAGGTCAGCAATCCCCTCCCTGTCCCCAGCCACGGTCTGGGCCCGGACCATCTGCTCCACCTCCAGCGCCGCGACTTTACGACGATCATAGAACTGAGAGCGCGTAATGTGGGGCAGGGAAGCGTGAGGTGTGCTGGATATCGTCCAAAACGGTTGGATCTACGCAATCTGGCTGTGGCAGGACGCCGAACCACGAGGTGGCCACCCCACCCCACCCCACCCAGCCTCGCCACCTTATCGGCGATGTTCTTGGTGATGGCAGGGGGGAGCACTGCCATCCCGGCCTCTGTGCCGATCATGGCGTCGGCACTCTGGTCCTGACTGGGGGGCTGCTAGCCGAGCTCACGGAACGGCTCAGGGGGGTATCCTGGCCTGGCTAGCCTGTCTCTTCCCTCATCAGGCCTCCAACACACCCGCGATGGTGAATTTATAAGAACAAACAGGTTCACAGGCTGGAATCTGCACTCGAAAACGATGATGGGCATGCGCATGGTCTGGTGAGATCGATCAACGGGGCGGAGCGGGAGGGTGGAAGCCTGGGAGGTGCCACCGTTGCCTGCCCTCAGCCTCGCGTCCCTTTGCTTTCCCTGCACCCCCAAACATCCTCAAGGACTTGTCATATAATTACAGTGCATGCCCATGTGCGCCCTGTCAACTTGCAGGAGCACATCCGCGGCCATGCCAGACCCGCCCGCCCAAACCACGGCCATCACGGCCCATTGAACAAGGGGGGCGAGCGGTGGTCCTCCGGGTCCACGTCCAGCCGGTCCGACAGCGGCTCGAAGTAGGCCTCCCGCGCCGCGCCGCGGTGCGTCAGCTCCGCCCACTTGAAGCGCGCCCAGTCCCAGGCGCCGATCACGGCGTCGACCCCCGCCCAGAGGACCGAGGCGGCGACGCCCAGCGCGGGCGAGGCCCGCTCCGCCCACTCATTGCGCGCCGCCGGCGGTAGGCACTGCGTCCAGACCACACCGCCCACCACCGCCACAATGCCTGGTGGGGGAGAAAGGGGGGAAAGATTGATCAGGGCGTCGAGGGGTGGGGAAGGCCATGGATGAAGCGATTGCAGCACCTTGCCGACGGGAAAGATTGGGGGCACAGGTGGTCGATGGCATACGACCCCTTCCCCCCCCTTCTCCGACCCGGGGCTGACACTGTTCACTCCGCCCGCTGCCCGCCACAGCGGCGCTCACCTTTCCCTTCTCAGCTCCTCATTCGGCACCTTTCAAACAAGCAACCCCCCTTCTCCTCGAGCAAGGCCCTCCACCGAAAACTCCTTCTCACCCGTGATGAGCAGGACGAAGAAGAGGGTGTGCAGCCAGCCCCAGCGCCCGCCCCCGCCGCGGCGGGCGCAGCCGCCGCCCCTCCCCCCCCCCGCGCCGCCCTTCCCGTCCGTGTCCGGGATGACGGCGCGCGGGTCATCACACACGTCGCCGTGCACGAGGCGGAGGTGGGTGTGCGAAGCCTCGTACACGCCGTTGCCCCAGCGTTCGCAGGAGGCGGCCTCCAGCCCCGGCAGCGCCTCGCAGGAGGCGTTGCCGCCCCAGGAGCGCCGGAAGCCGTACTCGCACTCCGTGTCGTCGGCGGCGGTGCAGGCGCAGCGCTCCTCGCGTGGCGCGGGGGCGGCCCGCCCCGGCGGCGTGAAGCAGGCCGCGTCGGCGCGGCGCCGCGTCAGCGTCAGCCGACGGCCCAGCAGGCACGTGCCCGGCGCCGGCGCGGCCCAGTCCTCGTAGTCGGCGTCGGCGCAGGCGCGGAAGTCCGCTCCCAGCAGCCGGGCCAGGTCGATGACGAAGAGCTTGCCCGGCGGCGACACGCCGCCCTGGAAGGTGCAGTCCGGGTGCCGAGTCGTGCGCGTGCAGGCGCTGCCCTGGACCATGAACACGGTGCCGGCGGAGGCCGGGTCCACGCGGATGTTGGTCACCAGGATGGCCTCCGGCAGGTCCACCTCGTGCCAGCAGGCGCCGGCGTCGGTGGTGAAGCGCACCTTGGCGGTGGGGCCGTCGGAGGCGTGCCCCGCCGCCACCACCGCGTCCCCCCCCGCGCCGATCTCGTAGATGTAGGGCCGGTCCGCCACGTCCTGCCAGGTCAGCCCGCCGTCGCGCGAGGCCCAGGTGCAGGCCGCCGCCGCCGAGGGCTTGGTGTCCAGGTGCAGGCCGGTGTTGCCCGTGGCCAGCAGCAGGCCCGGCGCCGCCGCGGAGCTGTACAGGTTGGGGCGGGGCCCCGCCGGCGACGCCCACGACGTCGGCCCGTGCAGATGCAGGCTGCAGCGGTCGCGCAGCGCGCCGGCGGGGCAGGCGTCGCACTGCGCGTAGCGGAAGGAGGTGGGGAGGGGCAGGCGGGACCAGTCCGCGCCGCCGTTGCGCGTGGCCACCGTCTGGAGGTAGGCGCCGTAGTCGGCCACGGCGCCGGTGGCCACCGTCAACGGGTCCACGCGGTTGGCGATGAACATGCCCTGCGAGAGAGGGAGGGCGTGGTGTTTGCAGGGTTGGGGGCCCATATCAATCGGCCCCTCAACACCCCGGGGTCGCACACAACAACCGCCTCTGCTGCTCCCCTCCCCGTGCTCCATAAGGCTCACCGGCAGGCCCTCCACGCGCATGAAGTCGGCGAGGAAGTCGCGGCGGAAGACGTTGCGCAGGGACAGGGTGTGCATGGAGGCGTTGTAGGCCGGCGCGTAGGCGTCGGAGGTGGGCGAGTCGGAGGTGGGGCCCCGACTCCCCGGCTCGGCGTGGTCCGCCAGCACAAAGGCCGCCGCGCTGTCGTGGGTCTCCACCATGTTGTACCCTGGATGACGGTGGCGATTGAACAGAGGCTGGGTGAGGGATGGGGATGTGGAGGGGGGGAGGCAGCAGAGACAGGGTTCCACGCTTGTTCAGCGACTCGGCACAGCACTGCACTGCGACCCAACGGCTGTGCAGCGCAGGGGCATGCACGAGTTCCAGCGCTGCACGTGTGCACCCGTTCCCTTACGTTTGCCAAACCCATCACCCACGCACCCACGCAACCCCAAGTCCCCCCGTTCCCCGGGCCCCTCACCATCGTCCTCCAGGTTGCTGGGCAGGCAGACCTCAGTGAAGTCGTCGCCGTCCCAGTCCGAGACGTAGAGCGTGACGGTGCGCCCAGCCACGCTGCGGGACGGCACGCTGCGTGCCTTGCCGTCGGCGCCCAGCGGGCAGTCGGAGGGCACGGCCAGGAAGACCTTGGAGGCCACCACCTCGAACAGGTTGCCGCAGGGGACCATGCGCGCCACGGGGCTGACAAAGAAGTCGAGGCTGACCACGTAGTGTAGGTCCTTGTCCCAGCCTGGGGCGTCGGGGTGTCCGGGAATGCAGTTGGCGTACATGAGTGTCCTAGGCTGCCGCAGGCTTCGAGTCCTTCCGCGCAAGCCATCGATCCCAGCATTCAGCTGCGGGGGCGAGCGCACCCACGATCGTGCTCCTCGGAGTCAAATCTACAAACACCCTGCTCTTGCCAGCACTCACCAGGGTAGAGGCCCTTGGCGCCCGCATCCCCCGCAAAAACGGTGGCAAAGATGGCCTCGTCGGGGGTGGGCTTCCCCGCATACCTGCCAGGGGAGAGGTGAGCAGGGAGATGGTAGGATGTGAACGTCCACGGCGAGTGGTGAAGCCCTTGGAAAGTTAATTAAGCCATACACAGACTTGCTGGCATGATGGCCTGGCAGGCACCGCAGAGTACCACCACCCGATGGGGCACAAGGCCAGGCTGCAGGTCTCAGGCTCATCTACCGAGGTCAAAGATAGCCCCACACAGCAGAGCGGCAGGCAACACATCATCCAAAAGGAAAACCCCGGCTCACATTGGCATGCTGACTCCCCAGTCAAAGTCACGGAAGCTGGACACCCGCCCGCTTGCAGCCTCAGTCAGGTTACGCCAGGATGTTCCAAAGTCCTGCCATGCAACAGATGGATGGCTTGAGATTAGCCCTTTAAAATCACTGGGCATAAAGGGCTTTGCATAGAGGCAGGTGGGAGGGCAAGCACCTCCTCCATTACCATGCAATGCCTCCCACCCCCCTCCCCAATGGGTCAACTTAAGGATGAATGTCTTGCTCCCCAAACGACCACTGCACCTGTGTCAGGTATAGATCGTATCCGCAGGCGGAGCTCCGCATGTACCAGGAGCAGCTGGGGCGGCGTGTCTTGGCCAGAATCCACTCAGGCTGCTTGGGGTGGAACAGGATCTCCTGCGGCACGAGAGGGCCAGGAATCGAGAGATAAAGAGTTCGAAGTCTGTCCCTGAGGCAAGATGAGTGTGCTCACGAACCTCGCCTGCCTGTAGGCTGACCATGTGCCGCATGTTGCTCCAAACCCTGCGAAAGATGGTGCCTCGACCCCGCCTCACGGCTCACCTTCCCCCACCCCCAACCACCATACCTGGTCGAATCCGGTCGTATTCCCAGGGGTGCCGATGGCCTTGAACGTCTTGCCACCGTCCCTGGAGGTGAAGTGGAAGTGGGCCCTGCCCTGCAGGAGAATGTGCTGGCCGAGTGCCGGCGACACCAGCACATTTGTGATGCCAAAGTACGGCGACACCTTGCCTGGCACCAAGTCTATTTGAGAGGGAGGGGAGAGGTTGGATGGCACGCTGAGACATTGAGATGTCGTGCTAAGACTGTCTACGCAAGGTTTGCCATGCCAGCCAAGACTATGCCAGGGATAATCCCCCGCGACCTGAAACTCCACCCGCAGCCCAGCCACTTCAAATCAGGTGCAACTCCTCACCACAACCCCACTCCCATCGTGCCTGTCAGCATTGGGGTTATGTCGCGCCAGGCCTCAGCCCTGCCAGGCTCCTCAGACCGCCACAGGGGACCCCCCAGGAAGCCCCCGCTGTCCTGCGTGACTGCATACACGTGAGGCTGGCCCCCCTCAGTGGAATTTACCCACACAAGGTCCAGAATTTGGGTGTCCAGCGTGATGGGCATCAAGGAGCCGGAGGTTGGGTACTTCTTCGGCTGGCATGCGCCCAGCCCTGACTGGGCGCTGCTCCCAAGCAGGCCAGCTGCGGTGGCAGCTGCGTGATCCCCGGCGCATGCCCCTCCCTCGCATGTGCCGATGACCGAGGAGGGAAGGAGGAGGAGGGACAGCGCGAGCACCAGACGCGCCCCCTGCTCGAGGCGACGAGCCCGCGCCATGCACTGCACCGTCGAGATCGCTTCGTGGGTCTCCGGTCGCGCAGGTGTGACCAGAGATTCAGGTGGATCGAACCCGCGACGCTGGTCAAGCGTAGCTTTTTTATGATATGTAGGGTCCCGCCGGACCTCGCTCGTGCAGGGTCGTGATCCCGCGCATGCTGCACACAACCCTTTCAGACGAGGGCCTGTGGTACCGGCAAGCCAGCGAGGACCCGGTACTGGGCGCGAGGTGATTGCCGTGCGGGGTGAATTAGCACGGACTGATTAATCGAAGAGAAAAAGCAGGAGCATAAAACATTCGGTATACAAGGCGTAAGCCATTCTTAGCGCACCTGTGCCATCTGCCCTGGGACACCCTTGCCTTGTTGAGTCACGGTAGCACCGCGTGGCGAGCCGGGGCCAGCACTGATGGCTCGTCGGGCGCTGGGACGAGCCTGGTCGCTATATATTTCATCTCCTGCAGCAGAATGCTCGATATCAGGGAGTACAGGGTGCCAGTCAGTGCGATACAGCACCGCGGTGGAAGCCAAGGGTGAGTATTGTGTCTGCGTGATTTTCATTTTTGCATCCACCCAATACGGGGGTGCTCAACCTCAGAGATAGGAGCATTACCGGTGATCATTACGTGTGTCATTCTGTGCTCAGGTCTGACGCAGCTGAAGGCTTTCCTGCGTGAGGATTCTGGAAAGAAGATCAGCAAAACCATCCGCAAGGTGGAGTTCGTGTGCCTCTGCAACGCAGTATCATTTCATTTTTGGCATTCTCCATACAATGCCAATATACCACTCGATGTATCGTCTTTGCAGGGGGGAAGAGTGCCCGGGGTCGTGTTTTCCCTGCCACAAGAGCAAGAGCTCCTGGTATCATTTGCCGCCAAGGACATCGAGACACAGGTGCTTTTTATTGGTAGCGAATGCCTGGCGATGATAAATTCTGGTTGCTGATTCGTTCTAGCGGTGTTCCATTTGGATTGATTGCATTGCCTAGCATGCATCTGGACTGCGTTGCTTGATTTGTTGAAGCAGTATGCCCCATGTTTTGCTCCTTCTCCTCCCCACCCTCTTCCACCAGCTGCTGCGTCTGGGCCGGACGGGGTGGGGCTGCCACATCTTTGACGTGGCAGTGATGAATGGCGATGGCAAGAAGATGACACACTACCCAGCAGTGGTGAGAGGGTGGCTTGGGAGGGCCACATGGGCAACGAGATACTCAAGTAGCACGTGATAGGTTTACATCTTGCACATCCATCTGCCGAATCCCAATCAACCCCCCCCTGCCGCAAACAGGGCCGGCAAGTCCACATTACAGCCGACACGGATGTGGTGGAGAATGTCACCCTCATCCACTGTCCTCCGGATCGGCATGTGAAGGTCGCAGTACCCATCCAGGTGGGAGCATGTGTGTGGGGCCGGCGCGAATGTGACTTGCCTCATTGCCCTGCTGCGAGGAATGCCTCTCCTCTTTCGCTGGGCTGGGCTGCTTGGGATCAGGCAGCAGATGGGGAGCACTGCAGGTGTTATCCTGCCACCCATGTCGCACCCTGCATTGCGACGGCTACCATTGACCTCAGGCTGCCCCTGCCTCTCCCCAGATCTTTGGGGAGGAGGTCTGCCCGGGGCTGAAGGCGGGGGGGCGCATCAACCATATCTCGAGGAAGGTCCGAGTGCTGGCGCGGGGCGACTCCATCCCGGAAAGCTTTGAGCTGAATGTCAGGTGGGTGTGGCGGCACCTGTTGTCGTTGGGTCGGCGGGTCTACCAACTGAGTAGGCTGCTGTGGCGCCGAACGACACTCCCACCACAAAGCAGCATGACCACCGCCCATGCCACCCTGTCCCTGTCGCCTGCAGCGCCTTGAATGTGGGGGACAAGCTGCACTTCTCCGATCTTGTCATCCCGGAGAACGTCAAGCTGCTCGAGGATGTGGCTGCCCCCGCCCTCAAGATCATGAGGAAGTAGGCCGGGGCCGGACACTGGATCATGCCCACCCATCCAGGGACCCAATAGGCGCCCGGGAGCGACCCCTTTGCCGGCGAATGGGCCCTCGCCAGACGCCCAATGACCCTGCCGGCCCTGCTCTGGGCGTGGCACCCTTGCCTGCGTCCCTCGCAGCCCCCGCCATCGCTTCCCTGGCAGGTCATTATGACCCTCTGAACCATCCTGCTGCGGTTTGTGGCTGGGCAGTGCTGCATGTTCCAGGCAGCACCTTCACATGACAGGCTGCTGGTCAGGAGGCATACATCCAGGCCCCAGGCTTCCCAGCATCAATCACGCCTCCGACAGGCCCGCCAGCACCGCCAGGCTTTCCACGGCGGTGGCCGCCGCCACGCCCGCGCCCCAGTGCCGGTCGTGCCAGTAGTTGACCGCGATGGTGTCCGGGGACTGCTCCACCGCGTGCCACCACCCGGCGGGCAGGTACAGTGTCTCCCCCGGCCCCACCTCCACCTCCAGCGGCGGTGGCAGGAAGGGGTCGGCGAAGTGCCCAGGGGCATCAGAATGTGCCCCAGGGGCGCCGGGTCCGGGAGCCTCCGCTGCTCGCGACACCACTGCTTTGATACCTGCTTCTCCCCGCCCAGTCCCCGGCGGGGTAACCGAGGACCACGCCGTCGCCTCGCCGGTGGGTCGCAGCTCCAGGCCGGCCTGGGGCCCGGGGCCCGCCGCCTCCCAGCGGTGCACCTCGGCGCGTCGCACGGCCATGCGCCAGCCGTCGGCGGGGGCCAGGAGGTGGAAGCGCTTGGCCCCATTCACCACCACGTACATGTTCTCGTAGGGATCGCGGTGCCACGAGGTGACAGACCGCTCGTCGCCCACCCAGAGGTTGACGGCCTCCGGCTGGTTGCCTGGTGGAGTGGTGTGTTTGATATGGGGGGAGAGGATAGTCAGCCATGGGCGCCGGCAGCAGTACTGCGGAATTGTTCGTGCCGGAGGCACGCTACACGGAGGTTGTGCCAAGCTCGGCGGCTGCCTCACGCACGCCCCAAAGGTCCCAGGGTGCATTCCAAGGACAGAATTGCACGCAGCACACCACCCCCGCCGGGCCCATGCCTCACCAAAGGCTTCGGATGCCCAGCCCAGCTCCGGGGCGACGTCAACCAGGAGCTGCGGCGCCTCGACCGAGAGCGAGGAGTTCTGGTACTGCAGGTATGGCACGGGCGAGGCGCCGTCCCTCCTCCTCAAGCACTGGTAAAAGGTCGCAACGTCCACCTTGCTCTCCATCGGGAGGGCAAACACAGGGTTGCCCGTGTCAGGATCCAGGGCGCTGCCATCTGGTCCCGGGACCAAGGCGTCCGCCCGGCCATTGGGGGTGGTCGCCATGGTCAGTGGGGTGGGACCCAGTGCTCTGATCAGGTACTCTTCATTCCAAAGCGCCAAGGCAGGCCACTCACTCACGGCCCCTGCAGGAAAGTCATGAGTGGCAGCTCAATTGCCGTGTCAATGGGGGGTGCTTGAGCACCAAAGTCTGAGGGCTAGTGCAAATCAATGAGATTGGGGGGTTCACACTGCTCCATAAAGCATTTCACCCATGCCACCCATATTCTCCAGCATCAAGCCTTACCCCTGACCAGCACAGGGCGATTGGGGCCTACATACTCCCTGCAAAACTGCAGGGCGCTGGGAGGGTGCTCCAGCATGGGAACTGAACTCCCCACATCAAGCTCTGCACAAGATGAGGGGGTAGATAGTACTTGGAGGACCGTTGTGACCTGTTCAATGGGAGCAGCTTAGACGGAACAAAGTGACCAGTGCACTACAGACAGTGAAGGGATACAGGCCAGCACGCTGCATACCCACCACCTTCAGCACACACTGCCTCACCACGAGCATCGAGGGACAGCTGTCGCAAGACCGACACAAGCTCCTCCTTAGAGATGGATGTTGCACGGACATTGCCATACAGAGTGTTCTCCATCACGGAGTGCGGGATCCCGGACGTGCATGTGCATGAGCAGCCTCCAATCGACTACCTACACATGGCACCGTTGAAATGCGAAGCCAATCTTATAAAGGCTTCGAATAATATTATATATAAACAAACTAACTAATAGGTTTCTGAAAATGGTGGATCGAGCCTCATTTCACTAGTACTAGTGAGAGTTCGTAGACGTTGCGCTTCGGCGGCAAGGAAGTTTGGATCAATTGACCAAGTGTTGCATGCCTTGCAATTTTTAAGAGCCCGATTCTGGTTATTCTAGGAATTACATCATGACACATGACAAGTTGGGGCACTGTTCAGCATACACGGTTGTGGCATGGGTCTGTGTGAGGAGTGCCGCCGAGGTTTCCCAATCCCTCCCAGGCGCGATTCGGTCAGTCAGAATTCATCAGACCGTTGGCTAGCTTCTGACGGGCCGCCGCATTCACCTGCTCAACATCAGCCGCTGTGATGACATAATCAGCCCCCTTGGTCTGGGTGAGGTCGCTGAAGCCAGCCCTGTTGATGTCAGGATGAGGACGAATTGTTAACTGGGCGCTGTCTGGGAGAGGATCCCTGCCTGGGTGAAAGGTGTGCGCTATGGATGCATACGAGGAAGACCAGCATATGCCAAGCAGGTGGACGACATGCCACCGCTGCAAGTTCCCATCCGTATCTCTTCCCTTTGTCATGCCCACACATCAATCATTCCACTCCTCGCTCAAACTCCTACATGATTGCGTCGGTGAACTGCCTGAACCCTGCAGCAAAGTCCCGCTGCTGGGAGGCTGGGAGGGCACTCAAAGCATCTGCGCACTCTGCGTCCACGGAGCTTCCGCACAGGCGCTCGCGCTCGGTTATGGCTGCGGCGATCTCCTGCAGCCTCACCACGCCTTCACTCGCATCATTGTCCTCATTGAGAGCAGCAAGACGTCCGTACGTACTCGAATGCCCCTCCTTGCTGCCTGAGAATTCGCCGGTGCTCTTCCCCTCCTCATCAGCGGGTTGCCAGAGCTCGCCTGCCCGCCGCCACGTCAGATGCTCTGGGATCAGGTCCATCGACCCTGACTCCGGATCGCAAGATCCCAGACTTACCATCGCATCTGCAGCAGGTGTCGGGGTGACAGGATGGAAAGATGTTGATTGCGGGAGGACTGGACGTGATCCTGCCACTGAGGTCGAATCATTGAGAGCGGCTGATGTGGTCCTTGACAGTCACTCACGTTCGGAAGGGAACCAGGCAAATGAATGTACTTCATCATCGAATCCGTCCTCGCTGCTGGCTTCATATCTGTTCATTGGAGGGTTGAGGAGCAGGTGGTGCTTGCAGCGTGCTTCAATCTTTCATTTGAGTAGCAAACTGTTGCAAAACCCAGAATTCACGTCCCTTATACCAATCAAAGCCTTCAAACCGCGCCTGAGGGTGTGCACAGGTCCAGCCGTGCCGTGTTGTATCTCAGATCCTACACTCTCCACCGTGGCTGGCCACCACTGCACGGACAGCAAATCGAATCAGTGTTGGTCTGAGCCAAGGGACAAGTGGTGAGCGTGTCCTCAGAAACCATCCTCTCGCACCTTCAACTTGGGATCACTGTCCTCTTCTGAGTCTATTTGCCAAAGCACCTCGATCCTGGTGCCCACATCCAGCCGAATGGCATCGCTGGGAGCTGGCGAGAGTCTGGACCTTGAGGCCCACGGCAGGGCTGGGGATGCAGGCTCCGTCATGCGAGGGGATGTTGGACAGAGGTACGTCCCCTTTGATACTTGCTAATAGTCTCAAGTGACGCAGCAACAGTGAATCCGTCGAGTGTGAGACGAAAGTTGAATGTGATCTTGCGGGGCGAGACAGCTGGCGACGCGCGCGATTTGGTCGCCAGGGGCTCTCTCGGAAGGGGGCCGACATGATACGAAGCACCGTCTCCAAACCTGTCCATCCGCTGATCACAAGCTTCGACGCATGTGAAGGACCTGATCTGCCTACATCCAGCAGGCAAGGCGCGATCTCGGAGACTTCTCCGCTGGACCCTCTGGAAAAGTATCGTCAGGATTCGAAAGGGGCGTTCACCATCGATCGCGCCTCGGAAGCCCCCGCAAGGCTACCGTTTTGAGGCTTCGACCGTGATTACCGGGCAACCAATTGACCGTCCAGAGCTGACAGCATGCGGGCGCGGCTGGAAGCTGCGGCAGGCTCGGTCCCCCCTGTCACTCGGGGCTTGATCGGCACCCTGATATCCGGCTACCTCATACAGCTCATCTTCCCAGCCGCCAAAACGCACCTGGGCCTTGTGGTGGGACGCTTCTTGGTGTCTCCCTGGACCATCGTCACGTCCGGTCTCCTGGTCGACTCCAGCATAGAGGCAAGGCGGGGTGGGTGGATATCATCGGCAGGTGCTCAAGGATGCGTGCAAAGGACGCCTGGTTCCACCCCCTCCCCTCTATCCCATCCCTAATTCTGGTCACCACTCCATTTCTCCATGCCACCAGCTCCTGACGAGCCTCGCCGCGGCTGCCGTGCTCGGCCGAGCCGTCGAGGGCCAGCTGGGCGGGCGGGAGACCCTCGTGACCCTGTGCAGCGCCTTGGTCGGCGCCAGCCTGTGTGCCTGGGTCTGGGTCACAGCCACCTTTGCCGTGGCGGTGTCCACCTCCAGCACGGCCGCCGCGCGGGCGGGGGACGCCCTGTACGACCCCATCCTCGGCTTCCACGGCGCAACGGCCGCGCTGCTGGTGGCCCTCAAGCAGGTGGTCCCGGAGAATGAGGTCACGCTCTTCTCCCACTTCTCCTTCCGCTTCAAGGTCCGTTTGTCGCATTCTGCGACGTGTCGCGCTGGGGTGGTGCGCTCCGGCGGGGGATGTGCTTGGGACCGGGGGTGTGACACCTCCGTCAGGGCAAACAAGCCCTGGGAGGCCTTGGCATTGTTGGAGGTTGAGGGTACGGAAGCCAAGGGGCAAGCCCCTACCAGTCCTACCTCTCACCGGAAACAAGCAATGCCGGTGCCTGTTGGGCCGCCAAGCTGAGGCTACGTCCCGGGCATGCCACCCTGGCCCCACCCGCCACCCTCCCCGCAGTATCTGCCGAGCCTGTTCGTGCTGGTGGCCGCGGTGTTCGGCGTGCTGACGGGGCGCACGCTGCGCACGCTGCCCTTTGTCGTCGGCGGCACCCTCGCCTCCTGGGCCTACCTGCGCTTTGTGCAGCCCCAGGCCGGCTCGGGCCGCGGCACGCCGGGCGCCGACTTCTCGTTCGCCTCCTTCTTCCCCGAGCCTGTTGCGCCCCTGGCTGAGCAGCTCGCGGTCCTCTGCTCGCGCCTGACCGGCCTGCGTGCTGCGGAGCGCAGCGTGCCGAGTGTGGGGTCAGGACTCGGCTTGGGAGGGGCGGTGCTGCCGGGCACGGGAGCGGCCGACGCCGCACGACGAAGGTGCGAGGGAGGAGGGGGGTGGGAAAGGATGGAAGGAATTTTGTGGCAAGTGTGCGGCAGAGCAAACGCAGTGCCGGTGCGGTGACGGGAGGGCAACGGCTGCGCATGCCGACTGGAGCTGGCCATGCAATCCAACTTGCCTCATCCCTGGGCCCCATTATCCCCAGGGAGAGAGGACAGCGGGCCCTGGAGGAGAGGCTTGGACTGGCAGAGGAGGCAGGTCTGCCGCGGGGGCCCACACGCGGCGCCTCTGCCACCTCCCTGCATCAGGGTTCCGTGGAACTCCAGGGTGACGTGCAGAAGGAGATCACTGTGGCATGAGGGCCCTTGTGATACCATGCAAATTTGTGGGTGCGAGACTGCACGCTCTCGTGCGGAGCATCAGTTAGAGCAGAGAAGTTGGGGGAAAGTCCAGCACAGCCTGGGCTGGCGATATCAAAGCCTTGCAGGGTACAAGAGAATGGGCGCGATGGACCGCGAGACACCCATGGCACGAGCCTGCATGGCTCTGGCATGCTTATCATTTATCAATCCGCGTCTGAAACCCCGCTGCAGTTGTATACATGATTCATCGCAAGGTGTTCCATATCTATCTCACTCACCGCTAGACGCTCGTCGGATCATTTAGCCCTTGCCAGCTTATGCCCACAGCCTGGCATGGAAGAACATTGATGCCGGCATACAATCAAGCCCTCATCGACCCAGCGGTGATCTAGGACCTCTTAACAAGGACCTGAACATGTCATCGACACCGCAGCCGAGCACATTCTTCTCTCCGTGGGAGCCACCCCCACCTTTTGCCCACCCTCCACCCGATCCCGCCCTCGCTCAACGAATAGTCAAGCTCGTCGAATTTGCAGTCAGAAATGGTGGGTTTGGGATGATATGCAATCGTTACATTGTCGTAAGAGACTACGGTCGACACTGACGAGACTGGAGCCACCGTGCCAGCATGCATCCCTGCGAGAGCACACCTGGAGCCCTTTCCCAGGACTTCAGCCTCGTCCTACGGCTTCATCCCCTGTACCCCAACAAATCTCCCTATAAGGTCCAAGCTTTGTGGACCTGGCTCGTCAGAAGCAGGCTGGCAACCCAGAGTACGGCTTCCTGACTGGTGGTGACGGAGCGGCATTTTTCACCTGGCGACTCTTTGCGGCCGTCAACCACCTCCCGGCCGATCAGCCCCTTGCTGCCGGTCAGCATGCAGCACCGGCAGCTCCTGCAGCGCCTCAGCCTGGCGCTGTGGGCGCTGTATCTAGCAGTGCCAGCCCCGCCCTGCCCCCGGAGGTGGCATCAGGATGGGCGCAGGTCCTGGCTGCGCTCTCCGGGTCGCATACCTCCATCCGTGCCAGCCAGGAGTGGTTCATGGCGTGCCGGCAGCACGCCCAGGGCATGGCGGAGATGATGCTGCAGGTGGGGTATGGTGGGGTTGGGGGGCTGATGATTCTGGAGACCCCGACCGGCTCGCGCCGAGCCAAGGGTATGTCTGCAGATGCAAGGGCGGCCGCTGGTATGCTGGGTTGCACAAAATGATTTGCCCCGCGCTCAATGCCTCCATGCATGCCACAACAAGTGCGCAGGCATCCAAGGCCACACAGGAAGCTGCCAAGCAGCTGCACCTCCTGTACCTCGCGAACGACGTCCTGTTCAAGGCGCTGCCCTCCCGCCCCACCGGCTCCACGCCCGAGGCCGACGCCGTCGCCGAGGCCTTTTGTCCCCGGCTGGGCACCATGCTACGGCATGCCTTCCTGGCAGGCGGCCAGACAGACGAGGTGGGTGGTCCTCCAACCCTCGCGGGGTGGGGTTTGAGGTGGGGTGTCAGCGCTTGCAAAATCAAGAGCAGCGTGAGGTGTGGGTGGACGCCCGCTGGAATCCTTGGAGCATAGCCTGGCCATCCTGCCGGTGTGACTTCTCGAAGGTTCTTAGATCTGAGTTGTTCCCTGGCCTTTAATGGCATTGAGGTCACTCACGCTTCTTCCAGCCACTCACACTCAATGCACAGGCCCAGGCCCCCCTGCTCAAGATGGTCAACCACTGGGCTGAGAAGCGCATCTACAGCCAGGCCACGATAGAAAGGATGACCATGGAGCTGCTGGGGTTGGTACCCGAGCCGGGCCCGGCCGCCGCAGCGCCCTCCCCGGCCGCCGCACCCGCCCCTGCCGGCTCCGCCCCGCAGCCCACCGTGCCCTGGGCCAACCGCCCACCGGTCCCACCAGGGCTGCCGCCAATGGCCGCACAGCCACCGGCGCCTGGGTATCTGGGCGCCCACCCCCCGCCCATGTGGGCAGCAGAGGCGGCGGCCCCGGCGCATCACCCCATCGTGCCCTGGGGCCACGCCGGGGCGGCCCCTGCAGCGCATGTTCCTCCGCAGGTGCAGGCGGCGCCGCTGGCGGAGCCGGAGCCGCCTGGGTTTGACCCCATGTCCTTCCCGCCAGGTCAGCCCACGTGCAGGAAGTCAGGGTTTTTGTGTGGGGTCATTCAAGCATCCAAATGTACTTTGCTTGGGCGCATGGCTCCCATGTACTCCGCTGCTGGTTGTTCTCTACCCGACGGTCTGTTGGGATGCTGGTGCAGCCCACAGCTGTCTTGGAGTTCAACTTGGTTTTGTCTGGGCCACCAAGCCAAGAGGCACTGGAAAGCCTCCAGATCCTCGACTCGTCGTATGCTGTGCCCGGACTCTTCCCCCATCGGAACCATGCAGGCTTGATACCCAAACTGGTGGAGGAGAGCCTGAAGGTTGACCCGCCCTACTCCCCGCTCACCATCCGGGCGGTCAGCGAGGCCGGGGTGCCGCCGCCGCCCCAGGTGGATGTGTACCTGTCCGCCCGCCTGGACAAGTTCTACGCCCAGATTGCGGTGAGTACAAGAGTGGTGGTCAATTATGTGGTCGAGGCACAGGGCGCACCCGCGCCAGGCTGTAGGATGGCCATGTTGAATCACAGACAACCTCCTGGCTGAGGCTGTAGACGGGCTCCCGCTTGCATCAGAGACCTCTGTGAGCGATGGTTCAGCACCCCAGAGACAGACGCCCCTCAGTGTTCTGGCCCCCAAGCCGCTGCACCTCGCCATCACCAAACCCCCCATCTGCCCATGTCCTGCAGGATTACCGGCCCAGCATGCAATTTGTGGACCTGGAGACGGAGCCGCCCCGGCGGCGGACCTTTGTGGACCGAGGGACAGAGGAAAGGGTGCACCGGACCACGGTGGAGCCCTTTGACGACGGGTCGGGCCCCCGGGGCTCCCGCGGCAGCGGCGGGGCCCAGGGGCTGGGCTACGGCACCGCGGAGCCTGCAGAGCCGTCCGAGCAGAAGGTGGACGTCTTCAACAAGTATCGCAGCATGCTGTCCGGTGCCTACTTTGAGCAGATCCACCGCTCCCTGGCCAAGAGGGGGGGCTGAGGGAGCCTTGGATTGCCCGTAATACAACGCACAGAGCCTGGGCATGATAGCGAAGAGCATGGGAGGGAGGGGGAGGGTTGGTGTGACGGGCCAGGAGTGATCAACACGTGAGTAACATAAGTGGCCCCCGTGCAATGTGCTGGATCTTCCAGCGGCATCACTCAACGTTCAGGCGATGGTCGAAATTGGAAAAAACTAAAAGTTAGGATGGCAGGGACCTATTCTACCACTAAACCAACTGCGCTGGTTGGGAGGGTAGTCATGGGATTGACTGCGCAATCCGGGAATCGAACCCGGGTCTGGTCCGCATCTGCTAAGCCGTTGTTGAATGTCAGCCCAATCTCACTGTATATGATTTGGAGTCTCGAAGTTCAATGTACATCGGGGGGGCGCAGGCCGTGCCGTCTTGGTCCTGCAATGGCGCGGGCTCCTGATTGGCGATCGATACCGTGACTATCCCTTACATCATGATCGCGATGCTTATTACCGATCGACACGGCGTCCGTGTTGACCCACCCATTGTCGGACTGAGCAGTAACCACCAAGGGGGCAGCCATCCATGGCCAGGGTCCTCCGCTCTATGCCCGCACCGCCTTCCCCAGGACAATGGAGGCAGCCACCTCTTCCTTGTGCCGCGCCACGGCGGCCTGGATGCCCTCCTCGCACGGCTGGAGCAGCACCCCCGCGTACACGTGCTCGATCGTCCCCGGCGCGACGGCCGCGTGCGCCCGCAGCCGCGCCCGCTGCGCCTCCAGCGCGCCGACCAGCCGCCCGGCACGCGCCTCGCGCGCCGCGCGCTCCGCCTCCGCGGCCGCCCCCGCCGCCGGCGCGGCCCAGGGCAGCGCGCCCCAGAAGTGGCGCAGCAGCTCGTCGGTGCGCAGGGCCTCGTCGCGCAGCAGGCCCAGCAGGCCGGGGGGCAGCGCCGCGTCGGCGCGCACGCCGTGCACACCCGCCGCCAGTGCGCCGAAGCGCGCCGCCAGCCCCGCGTCGGTGCCGGCGGACAGCTCCTCCAGCACAGCGCGGGCGAGCGCGGGGTCGCAGGGGCAGAGGGGGAGCGCGGTGGGGTCAATGGACCGTAGCACGGCCGACAGCGGGGTGGGGGTGTGGTCGCCGGGATCGCGCAGGGTGCTCATGGGCTCGGACTCCGGAGTGGCGGCCCCGTCGACCGCCGGCGCGCCGGCGCGGTAGTACGCCGCCGGGTCGCGGATGTTGAGCGGGATGCCGGGAGCCTGCCAGGACGACGCAGAAGAGAAACGAGTTATGTATGGGAGGCAGGCTCTGCGCACAGGCTGGGGTGGTTGTAAGGAGGGTGCTGGCGGGCCAGGCAGATGCCCTGCAGCCTGGATAGGGCAACGTCCCACCTCCCTCTCCTCTCTTCC
>NW_011934254.1:323275-337659 GCF_000733215.1 Auxenochlorella protothecoides
AGCAGCGGAATGGCCTGCTCCCCCCCCCCAAAAAAACTCCTGCCACGTGCCTGTTCAGGCCCTCGAAGGTCTTCAAGGCCGTGGTCGCGATGGCGCAGCGGCTCGCCCCTGGGCTCCCTCGCGGCCGTGCGCGACGCCCCCGCCTGGGAGGCCGCCAGGCGCGTGGCGATGGCGGCCGTGTCGTGGGAGGAGGGGCCGTCCCCGTCCCCGGCGAGGTCCAGCACGCCCTCGGGGGTGCCCTCCAGGACCAGGGCTGCGTGCCTGGATCAATGCAGTGGGGTGGAAGGAATGGAAGGTGGGACGTGGTAAATACCATGTCGGCAAATGCCCCTTGCAGAGGGCTTTGGATGATGCTGGGATCTCGGGGCAGCCAACCCAGCGGGCTGCTGGGGTGACTGCCACCTCTTTGCTCAAGGCCGGGGCCAGGCAGGGGCGATTGACTGCGCACATTCGTGGATGTTTGCCTTGAAACTCAGCAGGCACACCCGAGCCCACCTGTTAAGGTCCTTGGCCAGGTAGCCCGCGGCGCCCAGCCCGGCCTCGGCCCCCTCCGAGCGCTGGAGCATGGCGTACTGCTCTCCCTGGGCCGCCTCCAGGTTCAGCGTGGGGTCCACCTCCTGCATCCTGCCGCGGGCCCGTGCTGCCTCCTGTGGGGAAGCGCCGAGGTGGATGGAGGGGTTGGTGCGGAGGTGCGTTGGGAAACTGTTGGATGATTGAAACGCCATTCTGGCCAACACAACCGCTGCGAGGGCAGCATTAGCGGAGGTTCAGACACCCACTCCTGCCGCGTGGCCTGTCGCGATGCAGGCGCGGCAGCTTGGAGGCTGTGTCATCAACCAGGGTTTGGTGGCTCCCAACCCCTGGACACCTGCGCGCCACCCCTTGACCATCCTCGGACCTGCAAGGCAATCTGTCGTCGAAATGGGCCAAACACCTCGTCCTCAAAATCCTCCTCGTCCGGCCCCAAGCCCTTGCGTCTGGCCAAGAGAGGGGGAGAGGTGTGCTGGGTGGGGAGTTGAGGAGGCGCTGTAAGGGCCGCCAAATGTGGTGACCTTGCTCAGGCGGTGTACAAGGGAGGGAGGGTTCCAGCAAGCATGGCCCGCCCACCTCCTTGCTAGACGCTTGTACTGCTCCTTGAAGTAGACTGTCCAAAACTCCTTTTCGTTGAGTTCATGCGGGACCTTGGCGAGGAAGGCGCGATGCACCTCAGGCCGTTCATTGAAGATCTAGCAGGGTTTGAAGGGTGGGGTCCAACGAGGGATACTTAACAGAAGGGTCAGCTGACAGGAAACTGGACAGTAGCGCTGTTGGCCTCTCATGGCATCAAGTACAGGCAACACATGGCACGCACTGTTTGCTCTCACCACCCGTGCCTCCCCCCTTCAAACACTCTAGGCTCCGGTTCCTGGCACGAGGTATCAACCCCGCACCTGTGCAATGATCTCCGGAGTGAGGCTAAAGTGCACAGTGTCGGTTTGCCCGTCTGCCGCAGGCCTGACCTCTGAGGTCAGGGAGTTCGGGAGCCCCCTCCGCTGCGAGCTCGAGGCTGTGCGGTGTCCAGACGCAGACGCCCCAGCCCCACTCCCCAGCCTCGCCAGGTGCGAAGCGCGGGCCGCCCAGAACTCCTGCTCGGGCAGGATGCCTGGCACCACCAGTTCCAGGTACAGCTTTTCCAGGTCCCTGAAGGAGGCAGAGGTGGTGCATGATGTGCTGGATACGGAAGCGACGGCAGCAGGTCTGGTGGTGATCGATGTCCACCCTCCTGGAAGGAGCACCTGCTGGATCCTTGCGGCGCCAGCAGCAGTTTCTTGGGCAATCAGGTTGGGCTGGTCGGCAAGGCATTGCAAGCCTCAGAGGATGAGACACAGAGCTCTGCTGGAAAACCACCTCACCTGTCCTGAGCAAAGTAGGCGGCCTTCTGCGGGGCACTGGGCACTCCAGGGGGTGGGGTCGATGATGCCAACAGCTTTGCCTGCGATTGCTTAGCAGGACAGACTCTTGTCAACGGCATCAGGGGGGCTGTGGACAAGCAACACCCCTTCAAATTGCTTGAATGCTGTCCCTTAAGGTACTGCCTCCAACCAGCCAGCTCCTAGGGAGGCCACCCCCCCATCCAGCAACAGGCCAATCACTCTCCCAACCCTTCCTACCCTGAGCTTCTTGATGAGGTCGACAGCCTCATCGCGGTCGCTGACAGACTCAAACCCTAGCACCAGTGTCCCTGTGGGCCACTCCAGCCTGATGAAGGGCTTGTTGGGGGCCTGCTGCGTGCCTGTGACACAATGGCATGGCGGCAGACGATGTCAAGGAGGTAAGAGCATTACACGAGGACTCGTGATGGCGCAACATCGCGTGCCATGACCCTCTTGGGACAGCACTCACGGGTCACCGCTGCCAGTTCCACCAGAGCTGGAGTCGCGATGGCGCGATCCGCGGGGGACCACGCCAGTCTGGTCGCATAGATTGAGCAGGTGCCCGGGGGAGAAGAGGTGGAGGTTCCCTGCCGCGCTGGGCGTGTGAAGAAGCATGCATCCGACGGCATCCTCTGGACACCCTTCACGCACTAGGAAGATGGGGAGTGATTCCCATTCTTTCATACGATCTCTATTTGATGCTCTTCCTCAAAGCGTTTATTCCGACATCGTGCTATTCTGAGCTGAATAGGCAAGAGATCGTACTCGCGGTTCACGCAGGTCGTCGTTTACGTCACCCAATCATTCCTCAGTCCTCTTCCTGCCAGCAGCTGGGCCACCAGCCATGACACCAGGTCATACAACGTTGATTTAAAATTTATAAGCCTACATGGAGAGCTGAGTGCTCCTAACACTTTTCAGTGAACGTATTTCAATGTCCCACAGCACGTCATGCAGCGTCCTGTGGATTCGATGACGTCTTGTTTGCACGATGAGGAGTCCGACGTACAGTCTATACCCAATAGTCAGCAATTTTTTATCATATGACATTACTGGTTTAAATGAAAAGGCACCCCGGGAATGCATTTTTATCGGGCTGCTCTCGCGGATGGGGGAGCAGACCTGGAAGGTCGCCTCACTCCTCAAGTTGCATACTGCCTTCCGCCATACGTATATGGTAAAGCTTGACCTATATCGAGTCGACATACTTTCAAGCAGCTCAGGAGGGCGAGCTAGATACGTGCATGTGCTTGAGTACTTGGTGCCAGGCTCTGCCGATGACCGCCTCACCCGGTGCTCGGCTTAGACGCCCTTCTTTTCCTGCCACTTGATGATCCGATTGACCAGTACAACTGGATCCCCCTTCATCTCTATTCTAGATCTCCTGCGTGTACTGCATACACCCTCGCACCTGCACAGGGTCAGGATGCTCCCGAGGTTTCCATCGGTTCCCAACTTGCGCGATCACTCCCCAACCCCTTGGCAGACCCGTTACATGTGATTTAAAGAGAAGGGTTGTGCATTTTCCTGTGCTGTTTTCCTGATCTCGTGTCTCGCTCACTGCTGAGATCCACCCGCAACACGCTTCTACGCCACAAAACACTCGGACCGGGCCCCTATGACTGGGCCACGCTCAACGCGATGCACATCCAGCCGGGGCTCGAGGCCATTCTGGAGGCGAAGTCGGAGAGTTAGCATGTCGGGGCCTAGACGGGACACCAACTTATCCCGTGGGGGAGTTTTGAGAGGTCCGGATCCGGTGGGATCCGGCCGAGGCAGAAACAGGCTGCGGATGCACGTTGGGTGGAACTCAACAGCAGGGGATCAGGAAACAAGCCAAAGAATCCGTACCACCCATTTCGAAACCAAATGCAACGGGAGTGCCAGAGGGATGAGAGCCAGGTGGTGTGGGAAGAGTACTGTGTTGGATGCTGGGGCGATACCGGACCTTATTGTAGATGCGCAGGGAGTAATGGTACAAGTCTGAACATTCTGACAAGTAATGACAGAAAGCTCAAAGTAAAGAAATAAACAAGAATCGTGGGGTCTAGGATCTCTGAATCTGGTTGTATACCCCGGACCACCAGCGTCAGCGGCATCTCCCCGTGCAAGGTAGGAAGGTTTGGTATTGCCGATATTTCAGTTGCAAACTTCCCCACATGGCTTTCTTGTACCCCTCTAGCCGGACCTTGGTCAGACTACCGGCAAACACCAGCACGAGTTTGAGGATCACTGTCTCTTGCGCTCACTGTTTCTTGCCATACTCTGAGGCAAGAAGGTTGGCAACGATGCTTGAGCAGTTCAGGAGGAGCGAGCATCCAGGAGCAGCAGGGAGAGCAGCGGCGGGAGAAGGAAATCCGGTTCATTATTGTCTGGAGAGAATGTGAAGGGTGAGCCAAGGAGTGGGTTCCTGCTTGGCAGGCGTACTTACTGGTCTGACTGCTTAGGTCCTGCACTGGCCCGGCTGATCTCGCCAGGGTCCATGGGGTGCGCATTAGACCCCGGCGACGGCCGCCCGCAGCCGGGCGAGGCACTCCCGCTGCGCGCAACGCAGGATGGCCTGCTGGCCCAGCACGTACTGCCGGCACGCAGCCGAGCTGGCCACCCAGCCGTCGTCCATGCCATTCTCGTCCAGCTCCGGCGTGATGGCTGTGGTTGGCCCCGGTCCAACAGACCCTGCTGCATGGACTTCATTGCCAAGACCGGGCGCCGAGTCCTGGGCGCCCGTTGCATCTTCCATATCCACACCTGACGCGTCCTGCCCCCCTGCGCCCGCCATGGCCACTCCCTGCCTGGACTCCAGGGAGTTTGCAGCTCGTGGCGACCCCGCCAGGAGCGGGCAGGCCTCCAGCGGGTCCAGCAGCTGGGCCAGGGCGACGTCCAGAGTGCGCAGCGCCTGCGCCTCGTTCTCCGGGTTCAGCGGGGCGCGCCCCGGATCGTCCCCGGTCTCCATCCCGGCCAACTCCTCGGCCGTGGCCACGGCCACCCGCAGGGCGGCCAGCAGCTGCGGCGACAGGCGGGCGGCACTCAGGTTGTGCTCCGTGGCGAGGCCCAGCCGCTCCCATACGGCGGTGCGGCGGGCGTGCAGGGCCGCGTCCTCCTCGGCCGGGAGCTCTAGGGTCAGGGGGACGACATCATGCGGGTTGTCGGCGATGACAAAGCCCTGCATGGGGGCGGGAGCGTTTGGGGAGGGGGTTGAGGGGGCCAGATTGGCTCAGGGGTATGGCCGGGAGGATGGCGGTGTTGACTGGGGCAGGGTAACATGCCCACGCACATGCTGCTGCACGGATCCTGGTGCATCTGGTTATCCACAAGACAGCGTGCATCCAGGCACTTTGTCCTGCAATCCCAACGCCTCAGTCGACCCACTCCCCAGCCCCTTTCAATTCCCTGTCCTTCCCTCCTCGTACCCCCCGCCCCACCTCCCCCCACCCCTCTCTTCTGCCTACATAGTAGCACAGCAGCTTCAGGTTGGGCACCGGGCCGTAGGAGATGAAGACCTGCTCCCCCTCCTTGCAGGGCCTGAAGGCGGGGAAGTTGAGCATGCCCGCCTCGCTCAGCCGCCCGTACCTCACCACATGTGGCGCGGGGGAGTGGTTGACGTGGCAGGCGAAGGGCACCATGACCGGCGTGGAGGTGGAGGGGGCTGGGGCTGGGGCGGAGGCGGAGGTGGCGCCGGCGGAGGGGCAGGCGGCGGCTGCCGGGGGGCAGGGCGGGCCCGGCGGGACTGCTACGCTCTCGCCGCTGGCCCGGCGCGGCTCGCCGGTGCCCTGCGCCCCGGCCCCTGCGCCGGGCGCCGGGTCGCGGCCCGCGCCCGGGAACTCTATCTCAAAGGCGTAGCTGTACCACAGCTCCGCGGCCCAGGTGTACTGCCCGAACTCGAACCAGGCGGGGGAGAGGAGGGCGGGGTAGGCCGCCAGGAGCATGGCCAGCAGGGGGCGGGTGGCGTCGTACTGGCGCTTCAGGTGGCCCTGCGCGCGCGTCAGCTCCAGCGCGCCAGCCGTCCCCGCCAGTCGGTGCACGAGAGTGGGCGGGAAGCTGAGGCCGGTGTGGAAGGCGGCGGGGAGGGAGGCCCAGTAGCGCGCCCAGGCGCTGTCGGGGTCGTGGCGGTCGATCATGGTGAACAGGATCAGCAGGTTGTCCACGGCGAGGTCGGGGATGGCGCTCAGCATGCGGCCCTGGCGAGGAAAGGGTGGGATGAGGGAGGCGTGTGGGGTTCAACAGGAGACGCCGTGGGGGGACGGATGGGGGAGGGGAGGCTGGCGTGGCGGGGGCGGGAGGCATGCAGCAGGGGAGGGCCGGCACCCGGCTCGCAAGCGCATTCGGCGAGGGGCCGGATGGGCCCCCCCCGTCCCCCTCTGCCAGGGACGGGGATGACGAGCCGCCCATTCCCTGTCCCAGGCTCACCACGTCGGTCTTGCGCACGGTGTCCTCGTAGATCAGGGCCGCTGCGGGGATGCTGAGCAGATTCTCGCCGGGCTCAATGTCCCTGCCGGCCGCACACCCCCGAAGCGCCCCAAACTTGGCGATGCGGATGTTGGACTGGATGCCCACATCAGCAGCCCACCTGCTTGTGTGCTGGTTCAAGGCGGATGAGCGAGTATGGACGGACGAGAGGGGTTCGGGCGATGGGGAGGGGCCGCACCTGGCCCATATCTTTTGAGAAAACACAGCGCAATGCTTCACAGGAGTCAGCCTTCCAGCCATGATCACCATGATGAGCCTTTGGATAGCGAATTGCAGGGGTCCAATTTGCCATGGTGCACGCTTTGAAGCGTCGCATTTGTGGTAGTGCACCAGGCACCGGCAGCCATCTGAAAACCCTACACCCTGCCTTCACCTCTGAAAATCTGCTGCCGGGCTGTCATCGGCCGGGTATCTAACGCTGTCCGCCTGCATCGAGGCATCCCCATGGACAAAGGAGGGCCAGAGACCCTCGCAGTGCTGTCTGAGGGCCTGGCGGACCTCCTCACAACCCTCCTCCTGCCCAGGCCCTGGGAGGTAGGAGAGGAGCAGGGACACCGCCGCAGCCTCATTTCGCAGGTTCAGCGGTGACTGCAGCTCCTGTGGGGACTCCAGGAAGTAGGACTCGATCTGCAGAGGAGGAACAGGGGGAGCGTGCGCCGGGCGTGGTCGGGGGTTTCGGGTGTCCCACCGCACAATGTGCCAGGATGTCGATGGCCCCTGCCGACCGACTCTCGACTCGCACACCTTGCTCAGGCAGTGAACTCGAGCGACGAGCATGAGGAGGGTCACATTTTGCCCGCAGGCATGTATGCGGAGGGGGGTGTACGGGCTGCGTGCCTCCACCCCCACAGCCGCCAACAGGGACCGTTTGGAGGGGTCCGGAAGATCAAATTTTATGTCCATCGGGATTGTTGGCTGGCAATCAGTGGATCCCAGCCAGGGATGGGATCCCTGGAGACACCCTGATGTGGTGGGCCCCTCCCGACGCATGGTATTATGTTACATTCAACTGATCTCTCATGCGCGCGCGCTGCACGGCTCGGCGAAGAATCAGTTCCTTTCATGACAGCCTGGACATCCGGACCGTCGATAGCATATGTTCCTTACATGCATCAGAACCATCATTGAAAACATCATGCTTCGGGTATTCGTATATGAGAGACGAGCAGCAGCATGTTCCTGTTCATGGTATCAGTGGCAAGCGAACTCTACTACGTGCCATCACAAAGTGGTGTAGAATCAAGTTTGAGACTTCATAAAATTGGAAGGTATGGACTTCAAGACATACTGATAAATAGAAAGAGTGTCAAGTGCATCAAGGATGGGAGAGGAGAGTCCTGGTACACACCCGTGTCCGCCGTAGGTACTCAACGAGATGACTTTCCCGCAGGGAGCTGATCCTGTTGAAGAAGGTAGAAGGCGATGCATGTGAAATCGAGTTACAGGTAATCCCCCAAAGGTGTGAGTGGGTGAGCATCCCCGCCATGCGTTTTCATAAGAGACCCCTCCTCCACCTGTCCCTGCCAGCTAATTCACCTGGGTTTGCCATGCCGGGCCAGGAATCGCGCATCCCAGTCTTCAAGGAGGATCAGGGAAGACGAATCCTGGCTCTCCTGCCTCCTCGTCGACGACGGCAAGTCCACCGTTCGTCGGGACCACCAGATGAGCATCGCGCAGGACGCCAACGCCAGCCCTCCCGCTGCCAGGGCCTGCTGGCTCGGCCTTGATGTGGTGCAGGAGCGGCATCGGATGGAAGATCGCCGGTTTGATCGTCGCATTGATGCAGGTACCAGGATCACCGAGGCGCGGGAGCTAGATATCGTTGAGGAAGGTGCTTGCAAGTGCCCTGGGCAAGGGTTCGGCGCCGTGCTCACTCGGGGCCTCTCGGTGGCTCGCGGCAACTTGCCGGAAGAATGCATACTTTATGTATCCTTGTTCACGGAGTGCAAGGGGTGAAGGGGTTCTGATATGCATATGGGAGGGGCGGGGCACGGGTATCGGTCTTGAACTCGTTGCATCACCGATCTCGCCTCACGGAGCGCGCGGGGCGAGGGTGTCAGGGACACCATGAAGTGCACATTGATAGTATGATGCCGATAATTTGTATGAGTTACACCTCCCAAAATATATGGAAGCGACGGACCGCGCTGCCTGGAACCGAATACCAGCTCGCACAGGCCTCTTCTTGCCTGCTGGAGTGTCGTGATCGGCGTCAGCGCCACCAACGCCCATGGGGTGCTGTGTATCCCTTAATCGGGAAGTACTCAGGATCGTCTGCGGGCTGGTCACCCTCGTGGGAGTCTCCCTGCTCAGCATGACGGGGCTGGAGGCTCACAGGGCACCCGGCCCACTCTCTGACATCGGCAGCCTTTGGTTCCCGGGCATGCTGGCCGGCTTTGCAGCCCTGATCACGCTGCATGGTCTGCTGGGTGTCCTCGGGGCCTCCTTCGACTGGCCTGCCCTCCTGCACATGGTGCGCCAGGGGTCTCATGGGGCATGCGGGGGCGCATGCCTGTGCCGGCAGCCATGGTCTTGGTGATTGCCAGATCTACCCACATACTTGAACCCCTTCCTGCCCTACCCCGTCCACCCACCCCCTAACCTTGCAGATGACGGGCCTCTCCCTGGCCCTCATCCCGGTGGAGGCTGCCTGGCTGGCGGTGAGCCACACGCAGCTGGCGTGGCTGGAACGCGTGGCGCGGCATGACGGCTCCGGCGCCCTGGCGGCCCTGCTGGACCAGCTGGAGGCGCACCCCCACGCCGCGCGCGTTGCGGGCATTGCCCTGGCCGCCCTCCAGCTCCTGGGCTCGTGCCTGGGCGCGGCCGCTGCCTCGCACGCCCAGGCCCGGCACCGGTACCCCTGGAGCTCGGCCTGGGAGGGCGGCGGGCGGGGGGCCAGCCCCGCCCGCCCTCGCCTCGAAGCCGCCACGGGGTACTACACCCCCCAGTCTCGGCCCGGCACACCTGAGGCGTCGCCCATGCGGCTGCCACGGTCCGTCAGGAGGCCAGGGGCCACCAGCCCCACCCTGCCGGGGCCGGAGGGGGAGCCGGGGGCGAGGCGGCCCCTCCTCTGGCCCACGCCGGGGCGCCCCGGGGCGGACATTCCGTGACCCCGGGCGAGCAGCGAGGCCGAGCCCACCGCCGGGCTGAGGTGCTCCGCCAGCATTTTTCCCGCCCTCTGCGCCATGCTGGCTGACATGCTGGGGTGCGCAGAGATTTCCGCCACCGCACCGCCTGCCTGTGCCCTGCGCCCCATTCCCATTCCAGGGGGCTCAGCTCGGCACTGCCACACGACGTGCCTTGCACTCACCACACGGCGTGCCTTGCACTCACCACACGGCCCTCCTCTGGCCATCTTTTAATGATTTTGACCCTGTGCCGAGCACCTCCAGGGGAAGACAAGAGCGCTTGCAGCCTTCTTACGATTCAGTGGACCAGCGACAGGGGGGACAGCTGGGAGCAATGCCTCACACGTGAAGGGAGGGGAGGGAACAGGCAGGGTATGTCCGAGTGGCAGCGACAACGGCGCAAGGAGCAAGTGGGCAGGGACGAGGCTGGTGAGGGACAGCGGAGCCTGCAGTGTGTGCGGTGGACAGTGAGGGGCCGGATGGCGCAGAATGTCAAATGAAAGGACAGAGAAAGAGGCCGCAGCTTTAATCAGCATGAGGCGGGTGATGCTCGTCTGACCGAGGGGCCCTCGGCGGGGGAGGGGGGGCGGGCTGCACGCGCCTGGCGGCGGCTTGAGTGCGCGCCCTGTAAGTTGGGAATGGGGAATGCAGCGCGGTGTTGAGGGTCGGGCACCGGCCGACCAGGAGACGGCTGATCGCGCCAGGTCGGTCCCTGATTGCGCAGAGTGGGAATCGAGGCAGGTTGGGCGAGGCCCTTTCAGCGGGTGCGGGGCAGTGCCGGGCGGCGCCCAGCCCTTGCTCGTTACACCTTGGGGAGCTGTCAGCCCTGGACGGGAGCAGTCCACCGGGCGGCCCCGGGCTCTTCCCTGGGCCCCACCCGCCGCCGCTTGCGGCCCTTGACCTGCTGGGCCAGCTGCGGCCCAGCCTCCGTGCAGGGCCGGCTGGCGCGCAGGGCGGGGGGAGGGATGGACTCACCGGCCCCTTCATGCCCCAGTGCGGGCGGCCGGGCGGGCAGACGCTGGAGTGTGCCCTTGTGGAGCAGCGGGAAGCCGACGGGGTGGTCCAGCGGGAGCAGGACGGAGTGCAGGAAAGCGTAGCGCAGCGCGGCCAGCGGGCCCTGCCTGGGACAGGCGGTCCCCGTGTGGCAGACAGGTCCAGGGGCGCGGGCGTCCCGGGGCCCGCGGCTCATGACCTCGCCACCTGCAAGGATGCATTTCATGACCCCAGTGGGCTTGCTAACTTGCACTGGCCCCGTCTGGGGTCTAGCAGGGGAGCCTGTCCGTTACTCATGCTGCCATTCACTGGACCCCACAAGGTCTGAAGAAGACAGACTGCCCCCGGAGCGATGGAAGACAGTCCTGAGCCCCTCATCACAACCCACCTGGGGCTAGGCTGTCTGCCTCGAGGAGGCACAGGGAGGTGGTGGTGTGCAGGGATGCCTGCACAGAGGATGGGTGCACCTTTTGGGCACGCCGGCCATGTCCAGACGTATGAGCGCTGTCCCTGCCATGCATCAATGAGGTATGAGGTTTGCTGAAAACTTTGTGGAAGGCAGATTCTAAGGCTGGGCTCCTCCCGAGGTTGCAGAGCTACGTCAACGTGGCCAGAGCCAATGAAAGTGTACCGACTGAGATAGGCCCCCCCGAATGCATTTACCCCCTGGCGCCCGACACACTGTCGATGGGACCTACCCGCGCCGTCTGGAGATCGCGGTGTCCCCCAGCGCAACCTCGGTCGCGACAGCGCGCCAGGCGCGACAGGTTCCGCTGGCTGACTTTAGCTGTGCAGCGAGATGTCGGGGGGTGGGAGGCTGTGAGGCTCAACAGTATCGCACGGCCGATCGGGGACACCGATGCCGCAGGTAAGGGACATGGCGGCAAATTGGTGGGGCGACACCACATGGGGAGTAGCATGCGCCCAGCATTTCCTTCCGATGCGGGAGGGCCCGACCCACGCACCGAGGCTGCGCCCGACGGCAAGCCACTGAGACTCCGGAAAACAGCACGCAGTACGTCAGCATCCTGCCAGGGTGCAAGCATGCTGGGCGGAACAGGAATAGAGGCCCGGTGTGCCTCCTGTGCCCGATCTATGGACAACCTCCCCGTCAGGCGAGCATGAAGGCACCCGGGAGGCAGATGTCGCTGCTGCCCGAGACCTTCAGCACCCTAAGACACCCACTGGTCTGATACGAGTTCGACCCAGATCTCAGAAAGAACGGTGTTGAAGATGCTGGCGAGGGGAATGGCTGCGGGGTCATCATCGGCTGGTCCCCCGAAAAGTGGGAGGGAGGAACACACGTGACTCACCGTTCCCCCGGGAGTCTCATACCCGAAGACCCAGATCGGCGGGACGTGACGAGGCCTCCCGGAATGCACCAACTGCGCTGCAGGCATGCAACTTCGATACTCTGGATAAAAGTATCATCGGTCAAAGCATCTGTGTCGGCTTGAGATCTGGGAGGGAGACCCTCACAGCGCACACGATACCTGCCGGCGATTTCAAGACTGGCACACTCAATTTCGATGCCTGCGTGACACTCGCTATTCTAAAATGTTTGGAGGGGTGGAGGAGGTTGTTGCCAGCCTGCAGGGCGCACAGCAGGCCGGTGCAAGCCAGGAACAGCGAGCAGCTGCCACAGCCATCTTCGAACAGGCACGATGGGGCATGAGAGTGCCAGCTCCATAGATTCGCGGAATGGCAGGTCTCATGCATGGTATGGCATGCTTCAAATGCCGGCCGGGAAGTGTTCCTGCGCCCGTCATCCTGCATGATCAGACCCCCCCCTCCCCTCCAAACTCGTGCCGCTGCAGCTGAAATCTGGCGATGCAGCAGCAGGCGCTGCAGTCGCAACGGATCTCATCAGTGCCCACAGGCCCCTGGAAGTGAGGGTGCTGGGTTTCACGCTCCTCCAGCACCTGGTAGGCTCTGCCCTGGGATGCTTGAGAGAGGAGGGTTGGAGGTTGTGGAGGGGTGTGCTGACTCGCATGACATGTCGGGCTTCGGAGGCCCCACCCACCAGCCCTGATTTACCTCCACACACACACACCTGCCGACCGCATTCTGAGCCTTCCCTCGCCAGGTCGGGGCGCGCTGGGCCGAGTTCCAGGAGTCGGACCAGCAGCAGTGGGCAGCAGTCACGTTTGCGCAGCTGCAGCAGGGTGAGCTGGTTCAGCCCCGGAACCCGGGCACACCTGGATCCCCTGCAAGTCCTGCCGGGTGCCTCGAGCTTCTGCCGGCAGATTCGTCCCATCCAGACGCGATTCCCCCCTTTCCTCTCCCACTACCCCGCAGCCGCCAGCGGGGAGAACTGGGCGCTGCGCAGCAAGGCGGCGCTGCTGCTGGCCTTGGTCATCCGGCGCATGGGCGCGGAGGTGTGGGACTCGGCCCTACAGCGCCTGCTGGCCCTGGCAGGGGAGGGGCCGGTGTACCAGGGTCTGGTGGCGCTGGTCATCAAGTACGTGGCGGAGGAGATCACCCAGGCCTCCCAGGACGACATCGGGGTAAGTGTGACGACCTTGTGTACTTGTTTTTGGGAGAGTGTGGGGATGGGAACCGGTGTCAAGGGGGAAAGAGATCCACCCATTCCTTTGGGAGAGCATGTTTGGAGCTGACAGGGGGCTCGCATGCGCGTGTTGGCATGGGTTGCGGCGTTTGGCTGCCAGTGTGCACCCATCATCGGCTGGCACCACACCCTCACCCTCGCAGCACTCACCCTGGACCCCATTCCCAACCCTCATGACCATTTCTGCGACCCTGATCCTATGTCCTCCTCATGACCCCCCATCAGGGTGAGGCCAAGCGGCTGCTGGTCAACGCACTGACCAAGACGCTGCCGACCACCCTGGGCTTCCTCCAAAGCGTCCTGGAGGGCAACTACAGCGCTTTGGCTGGGGGAGGGGGCGGGCCAGCCGCCGAGGCCGCCGTCCATGCAGCCCTAGGTATGCGATGCTTCTCAGAGCACTGTTCGGCTGTTGGGCAGCGACCAGAGGTGTGCATCCACCCTCACCTGCAGTCACAGGGGCGCAGGGGCGCTCTGGGTGCACGCGTGTGCTTGGGCGGCCTCGCCGCACCGCTCGGCCCCTCACCACCGACCCGCTCTCCCACCTCCACTCCAGGCGCGACGGCCACCATGGCGGACTGGGCGCCGCAGGGCTCCCTGCTCTCATCCGGACTGCTGAACGCCTGCGGCTTCCTCCTCACCAGGGAGGAGTTCCGCGACGAGGCGCTGGGCATCCTGCGGCACATGGCAGGTCGGCGGGCGCGTGGGGGCTGGTGCTGTGGCGTCGTGGCACAGCCGCGATGCGTGGCCCCACGGCCTGTAGGGCGCAAGGGGTGGGTGGCAACCCCTGGATGCCCTCGGGGGCGGCCACCCGCCCTGTGCCCCATCGGCCATGCACGAAGGCTTGCGCCACCAGTGTCGCCCCCCCCCCCACCACCACCAAACAAAAACCACACACATGCCACAGGCCGGAAGGTGGAGCAAGAGGACGAGGCGGCGGTGGCGGCCGCCGCCCGCGCGGTGGCCGACGTCCTTTCCTCCTGCGCCCAGTCCCTGCTCTCCCCCTCCGCCTCGCTGGGCTGGGAGGGCGAGGACGAGGAGTTTGCGGAGGGCGTGTGCGAGGCCTGCTCCGTGCTGGCCGCCACGCACTGGGCGCGCGCCTGGGGCCTGGCGCCCGCGATCCCGGCGCCGGCGGGGGCGGCGGGGCGCGCGGCGGCGGGCGACGCTCGGCGCGACGCGCCGGCCGTGGCCGCCCGCGACGCGCTCCTCCAGGCCATGCTGGGCCTGGCCGGGCATGCGCACCCGCCGCTGGCCGACGCCGCGCTGCCCTTCTGGCTGTCGGTGCTGGGCGAGGCTGCGTCCGCGGCTCGTATAACT
>NW_011934254.1:339659-340463 GCF_000733215.1 Auxenochlorella protothecoides
AGTGGGTGCTGGCGCCCGTGCGGGGCGCCTGGGCAGAGCACGGGTTCCACGCCGCGCTGGCCTCCCCCGCCGCCTTCCGCGCGACCTACATGCCCGTGCGACCTACGGCACAGGCGGGCTTGACGCCGGGCCCCGCCGCCGCCGCCGCCACGCATCTCGTGGGCGGCGCGGCCCAGCGCTGGGCCCTCTACCACGAGCTGCACCTGGTGGAGCGCGCCGCGCGGCGGCTGGCGCCGGCCGCCGGCGCGCCCGCACCCGCCGCGGCGGACCAGCCCTTCCTGGCGCATGCGCGCTGGGCGCTGCCCTGCATCCTGCGCACGCTGGCCTGCATCCAGGCGGTGTGGTCGCCGGAGGGGCGCGCCGAGCTGGCCCCCGTCGCCGCCGCGCTGGAGATGGCGCCGGCGGAGAAGGCGCTGTACCTGCGGAAGGGGCCGGCGGGGCGGGGCGGATTTGGCGGCGCCAGGGTGAGAATTTGGGTTGTCTGCTTCTTTTCGGGGGGAGAAAAGAGGGCGTGGAGAGGCTCAGTTGCCCAGGCGGCAGCCGCTGTGGATGCGCGGGGGGGGACAGGGTCCTACATGGCGCAGCCAGGGGGAGGGGGACTGGACCGACTCCCCGCCCGCCCGCTCCCGCTGTGACATCCGCGTCGGGGCCCCAAACCCCTCCCATCCCCTCACCCTCCTCATCCCCTCGCCCCCGCCCGCCGCACAGGACCCGGAGGCCGCGGAGCAGTCGGGCGACTTTGCATCGGTGGGCGGCGCGGGCGTGGGCGCGCTGCGCGGCAGGCTGCGTCACGTGCGCGAGTAC
>NW_011934255.1:0-1355 GCF_000733215.1 Auxenochlorella protothecoides
GTGCACAGTCCACCAGCTCCAACCCATGCGACCCTCGCCACTTACTCCGGCCTGCGATGAGTAAGTCCGATCGAGTCGATCCCCCCACCCCCTGTCCACCTCCCCTCCACCCCAGGAAGCCGCCGAGAAGCTGCAAATCCAGACCGCTGCCGAGGATGCCATGGCCAACCTCCTGGCCAGCAGCATCGGGGCCATGGCCCTGCAGAAAGCTGTCGCCGAGGACACGCTGGCAGCCGCTCGCGCAGAGACGGCTGCGCTCCAGGCCAGGCTGGAGGCGTCCGACGTGGCAGAGCTGGAGACCGCGCTGTCCAAGGCGGAGGCGGAGGTCCAGGAGGCGCAGCGTGGCTGGCAGACGGCCCGCAACGCCCTGGGACAGTCGGAGTACGTGCGCGCCCGGCTCACGGAGCGCCTGAAGCGGTGCAAGCAGACCATCGTCACTCTGAACGACCGGCTCTTCGAGGGCGGGCGGGAGCGCAGGGCAGCCCGGCTGAGGGTCGACATGGCCGAGGGGAAGCTGGAGGTGGCCCTCTCTGACGCCACACATGCGCGCGACGTGGCTGCCTCCCACAGGGCCCAGCGCAGCCAGGCCCAGATGGAGACGCGCTGGGCCCTGGAGGAGGCCGGCGAAGCGCGGCTGCAGGCGGAGGAGGCTCGTAAGGCGGCGGCCGCGGCGACTGCCGATGCAGCCCAGGCCAGGGCGCAGGCTGCGCAGGCAGAGCGTGTGGCCAGCGAGGCCACTGCCAAGGCTGACGGCCTAGCAAAGGACCTGGACCGCACCGAGACGGAGGTGGCCGCGGCCAGGAGGGAGCTGGACCATCGCATCCAGTCCTCCTTCAGCATCCCTGCCAAGAAGGCCATCTCCCTTGCTGTGAAGGTGGGTGGTGCGACTGCCATTGGGGCCTGCTGCAGCCAGGGGCCTGCTGCGGGGCCTGCTGGACCTGTGTGGTGCTCCCTGCGCCACTTGGCTATCCTATCCCAAGGAGGCATGCCTCATTGTACCCCATTCATTGGTGCCATTCTGCCTGTCTGCAGGCTTTCCAGACTCCCAAGACCCCCAAAGCCGCCTCTCCCTCAGCCGACGTCCAGATGGCTGGGGGGTCTAGGCGTCGCTCGTGGCGCAGCATCTTCTGTGCGCGCATGTCCACCACACTTGCCTGACCAAGTTTTGCCGTTGTACCACCCGACAGGGCCGACCCTGGGATGCCACCTTCTACTTCTGACTGCTCCTGGCCAGGACCCAGAGATACTCTGCCTCTACACGCAGCATGTCACCAGGACCATGCGATCCATATGGGTGCACATGACCGGCACATGCATACCTGACGACAAGACACACTTACCCCATTGCTCTTGTG
>NW_011934256.1:0-1074 GCF_000733215.1 Auxenochlorella protothecoides
CCTCTTCAACTTCCGCCGCTTCGAGGGCTGCGGTTGGTACTCTGCAGGGCATTGGCGGACGAACGGCTACAGCGTCACCGTCACCCTGCGGCGGGCGAGAGGACCCCCCCGGCCCGGCGACCCCCCGCCCCGCCCCCCCGACCCCCCGAACGACCAGCGGCAAGCGCACCCGCAGCGGGGCGCCCCTGGGCGCCCCGCAGGGCAGGGGAATCGCCGACGAATACTACCGGTGAGCGGTCCGTGACTGTACCACTGGGGTGTGTGCTGCTAGGGATGGCTCTCCTGGCTTGTCGACATGCTGCAGTGGTTGCCTGGGACGCTTGCAGGTGGTGCGGGAGTGTTGGCTGCTCTGTTCCCGGGAGTGACTGCGGGTGTGCTGTTTACCAGCAGCGACGTGCGTTATCGTATGCAACTACCCGCTCACCCGCCAACCACCCACACGTGCCGCGCTCCCACAACACAACTCACCCCATACCACCTCCCCCCCTCACTAAAATTTGCAGGCGGGACCCTCCTCCAGAGGAGGCTAGGATACACAAGTATGTTGGCATCGACCCCGGCCGAACCAAGATGTTCACGGCTATCGATGAACATGCCAACGTTACATCCTGCTCCTCCAAGGAGTTCCGCGCCATGTCGGGGGCCAAGCGGCGGGAGGGGCTCATTGCGAAGTGGCACGCGGACGCCCCACCCTTAGTCAAGAAGCTGCACCAGTGAGTGGTGATTGGTTTGTGGAGTGTATGCAGGGATATGCCCTGCAGGGGCAGGCACTGTGTCACGACACCCCGCATCGCTCCAACAGTATCACCAACCCTCTTGCTCAAAACCATCTTCCCACAGGTGCCCGACCTACAAGACAGCGAGCACAGCGGTGCTCCTGTCGAGGGTCGCGTGGATCGTCCCCACCTTGCGACAGGGCCTGGCCTGGCACCGAGACAAGAAGCCATTCCGGAAGGTGCGGCACCAGGCCTACGTCGGCAGGGAGCGGGCAATCACCCGGCTGGCGGAGCAGTTCCGCGCGGCCCCCGGCATGACTACAGTCGTGGGCGTGGGCAACTGGTCGGCCCAGGACCG
>NW_011934257.1:0-521 GCF_000733215.1 Auxenochlorella protothecoides
ACCACTTGTAAGCGTTCCAGGCAATCACTGCAGCATGTCGACAAGCCAGGAGAGCCATCCCTATCAGCGCACACCCCAGTGGTACAGTCACGGACCGCTCACCGGTAGTATTCGTCGGCGATTCCCCTGCCCTGCGGGGCGCCCAGGGGCGCCCCGCCGCGGGTGCGCTTGCCGCTGGTCTTCGGGGCGTCGGGGGGGCGGGGCGGGGGGTCGCCGGGCCGGGGAGGCCCTCTCGCCCGCCGCAGGGTGACGGTGACGCTGTAGCCGTTGGTGCGCCAGTGCCCCGCCGAGTACCACCCGCAGCCCTCAAAGCGCCGCAAGTTGAAGAGGAAGGTGAAGAAGGCCCAGCCGAAGTGCACAAACCAGTCCGTATTCGTCTCCTCTCTGTCGCCCGTCTTCTTCCTCCCCCGCTTCCCCTCTGTGTCCACCTGATACTCCTCCGCCTTTCCACGGAGGCAGGCCTCAATGGCCTGTTTCTTCCTGGCGGGGATACCATGAACCTCCTCGAGATTGAGGAATTT
>NW_011934258.1:0-860 GCF_000733215.1 Auxenochlorella protothecoides
CGGGGCGGGGGGGGAGGCGAAGACAGGCGCGGGAGTGGTTTTGATTGGGGCGTGGTTGTCTTGCAGGAGCAAGAGGAGGACGGGGCACAGGTGCGCGGCCGTGGGGCCAGCCCCGCGGGGCGGGGTTGGGCTGGCCCACCATTCAACTCTGGCCCATGCCTTGAGACCCCAAACCTTGCCAACACCCTCACGAACCCGCCCGCGCAGTCTTCATCGAGTCGGTGAGCATGGACGCCGACGAGGGCGAGGCCCAAGAGCTGCACCGCTTCCTCATCCACCTGCCGAGTGCGTGCTCGTGAGGATGGAAAGGAGGGGGCGGGGGCCCCATCTTGGGAATGGGTGGCACGCCTCTGGCATGCAGACCCGGTCTCGGCCGTGCCTGCCGGGTCGGGGACATTGCCTGCTGTGTTGCTTTAATCGTCTTCATGTCCTCGTAACACATACCCCATCCTCATCACCCTGCAGACGGCCAGCCCATCCGGTCAGATCGGGACAAGAAGGCCGTGTACGACGTGGTCAAGGCCCAGCTCCTGGGGTCGCGGCTGGAGGTGCACCCGCCCAGCCCCCCGTCTGGCGCGGGCCCGGGTGGAAAGGGCGGCCTGCGGCGTGTCACCAGCGAGCTGCACGAGGTCCCCTCCAGCCTGCTGAGGAACCTGGAGGACCGGTGGCAGTTTGGGTGAGGGGCAAGTGTGCCTGCGGCTCAGTAGGCACAGCACCGACGCCAGGCTCTGCCTCCCAGAGCCCATGGCTCTGTAGAGGTCCGGAGCATCCCAAATTTTAGGCCAATCACCGCGCTCAAAGAACTCGAATAGCCCCCAAACGGGCTGGCGGTCGTCCGCGCTTAAGAGTTTTACCCCTCG
>NW_011934258.1:2119-8336 GCF_000733215.1 Auxenochlorella protothecoides
CTCCGCTGCAAATCTTCTTAAATGGAGCACCCGCTGAAACCCCCCCCCCTGGCAGCACCCTTGACTCAGGAAAGCATCTTGCCATTTTCTCTCCAGTGTATGAGATAATCTATTCTGCCTGCCCGACCCCCTCCTTTCATAGCGGTCTTCGCTTTGTCGTTTGCTTGGTCTTTATTGCGGCAGCGTGGCTGCTGCTTCCCTGAAAATCACACACAGTGCAAGACTGTAGACCCATCAACAGAGCGAGTATCCAATGGCAGACCAGGTCGAGGAGGTCAGGGGAAGGGCCACATTCCGGCAATGGGGTCATGAAAGAGCCCCTCACCCCTCCCACGGCGTGTGAAGAAACAGGGCATGCAGGTGGGCCAGCAACCCGGCGGTGGGCGGCCGGAACAGGGGGAGCAGCTCCGGCACGGCGGCGGCATACTCCACCAGGAAGGCATTGGCCCTCAGCACCGCCTGGATCTGCACCAGCAGGGCCAGGGTGGAGTAGCTCACCGCCAGCGCCTCGGTGGCCACCTGCAGCGCCGTGCCTGGGCGTTGGGGCACGTTGGTGGGTGGGTTTGATCCGGAGGGGGCTGCACGGCCACCGATGGATGATCGCACTGGCATGGGAACAGCGACCTGCGCCGAGCACGGCAAGGTGAAGTCCCACAGGTCAGGCACCCAGCCCCACACACGACCAGGGCCCCACACCTGCGACGCCGATGGTGTCGGAGAAACCTGAGAAGGCCCAGGGTAGGATGACAAAGGTGACGGACACCGAGGTCATGCCCAGGGCCAGGCGGGGGCGGAGGTGGCAGTTCTTCTGCCAGGCCGCGCAGCCCACGCAGCAGGTGGTCACGCCCGCCAGCAGCACGTTGCCGCGGAAGTCCAGCGCCCGATCCAGCGACTCGCGGGCCTTCCATTGGGGGGTGGGGAAGGGAGGGGGCCAGGGTGAGACACCTGCAGACTTGGGGCCAGGGGGAGGGGGGAGGATGCATGGTGTGCAGTGGCCGCCGTGCCCGTGCCCTGCCATCCCCCCCTTCGCCATCCCACCCACCTGGATGGGGTTCTCGGCGCCTGCCATGGCTTCCTTGGCCAGGTCCCAGCGCAGGGGGACGTCGCAGACGGGCAGCGACTCCACCCACCGGTCTGGGGGCTGCAGCGCGATGTCGTGCACACGGCAGCTGCAGCTGGGGCAGCGGGCGGTGGGCCGCAACCCTGGAAAATCACGCGTGTGTGAGAGTAAGGGGGAAGGGGTTGGCGGGAGGAGGTGTGCAGGTGGAAAGCGAGGCATGGTGCTCAGCCTGGTCGTGCAGGCCCCTCCCGTCCCCGCCCGTGGCCTTGCCACGGCTGCATGCTGCCCCGGTGAGTCCTCTATCCACCACGCACCACGCCAACCATCCCTGGGCGCACCGGTGAAGGGGCACTTGGTCTGGTATGTCCTGCCCCCCTTCCGGGACTGCAGCTCCTGGGTGTGGCGCAGCCAGGGCATCCTGTCGAAGGAGGACTCCAGGTTGCGCCACAGGGCGGTGGCCAGGGTCAGGCCCAGCCACGCTCCCACCAGGGTGATGGTCAGGGACAGGGACAGGTAATCCGGGAGGCCCGGGTTACCCGCCGCCACCCCTAGACCTAAGGTGATGCCGAGATCGGCTGCCAGCGTGACGAGAGTGGCGAGGGCAGGCCATCCCAGGATATAAGGAGCGAAGATGGGAGCCAGGAGCGTGAGGAAGAACATCGGCTGGGCCCCGACTCTCGCCGAAGCCGGGGAGGACCTGCTTGGTGACCGTCTGTCACGGACAAGGGAAGTTGCGACGTCGTCCACCGCGATGTGGATCGGAGCGCAATATCTTCAGGATCATAAAGGGTTCACAGCGAACATACTGTGACGATTGCAGTCGACTCGGAAGTGTCGGTCGCATGGGTTGACCGGGGTGTTCCGGCATGAGAAGCCCCGATGCTCCATGGCGTAGCCAATAACCGAAAAGATGGGAACCTCTACTGAAGCCGGACTAGCACGTTCAACCAGTACTTCATGGTCCACATTTCAACAGAGGTCGATATGTTGTGATATGGCCACATACACATACCCTATGCCAGAGAAGATCCGGGCACGCAGCTCATGCAGGGAAGGCAACGGAATATTGTCGGCCGCTGGAGCCCATGAGGGACCGGCATTGTATCTCACCCGTAAGTCATTAGGCAGTGTGCAGGGAACACGCCCCGGCGTCAGAGAGCTGACAACACTCATTTTTGTTTTGTTATCCACTTGGAAGATGTGAACACTTGTATACATCGCGTTTACGGTCGCTATCATCCACACTGTTCCACATGTGACGGGTCACCATTAGAAATCATACTGGCATGCTCTGCTTTGCTCACTCAGCTTCGACTGAGAATGTAAAAGTGGCGCGTCTCATACCAATGCATGTGCGGGCAGAGATTAGGCTGGTCCAGCGCTCGATAGTGTACGTTCTCTTGTTTGGTACGCTGCACAGTGTATCCATCAATCTGGCCCCCGCCAAACATCCTGGCCACAAATGCAGCAGAGGAAAGGCACTTGCTCCTGCTTTAGCATGCCACCTTGAAAGATCACGCAGGAACTTGCCAACGCTGGAAGTAGAAACGATACTATAATTCTGTCACACTCCGATGCTAAGAGGAGCAACAAGGGGACGTATTCTCTGCGCCCCCCTCAATCTGCAATCTATCAGCATCTGTGGTTACAGGTCACTTAGGGATGGAACATGCCCACTGGAGCAATGTTTGGGTGGCCAATGTATCTGAACAATGCTAAGGGCTGCTAGAGTCTCAGTTTCAGGCATGACTTTACTCGCCATCGCTGTCAAACTTGTAGCTGCTCACGGTGTGGGAGTCAATGAGCCCTCCCTTGTATGAGCCCCGCTTCTTCTTCGTCTTCTCATGACGGAAGTCCTTGCCACGTACCTGGAAGGGTTGGGAGATGGGGAGCAGGAGGGCACGATAGCATGCAATGTGGCTTGGAGCATCCTCATTTGCCGGTGGCCCGCAGTATGCTGCAAACCAACTCCCTCAGCATCACCCGACCCTTACATAGATGACCTTCCACTTTCCCCTCAGCCCACTGCCGCACGCCGTCCCTTCTTCCCACCTGTCCAAGGATTTGCTGCGCCTTGAAGCCCCAGCCTTGTTCGCCAAAAGTGCCGACGTAGGAGTTGTCCCACGATCCTCGCTTGTCAATCCACTCCTCCGCCTTCACCCTCTGGAAGGCCTTGGCAGCGGTGCCTTGGCGTGGCGCAGCCTCCTCCACCGCCTGTGTCTCCTCAATGTCTTGGCGGGTGCTAGACCCCGGAGCGGGGGGCTCAGGCTCCTCCGCCGTACCAGCTGCCGGCAAGGCAGTCTCGGCAGGGCTGTCCTCCACACTTGCACCCTTCTTCTTCTTCTTCCTCTTCTCCTCGGTCACAGGGGCTCCAACGGTTTCCACAGGCGCAGCCTTCTCCATGGCCGCAGACGCCTCCGCCTCCGCCTTCTTCTTCTTCTTCTTCTTCTTCTCCTCCTTCTCCTTAGAGACGGCTGCTGGTGCTGCAGGCTCAGTCACTGGTACCGGAGAGGCAGCCGCTTCCGCAGCTTTGGCCTTGCTCTTCTTCTTGACAGCTGGTGCAGATTCTGCAGGTACCGGAGCAGCAGACGTCTCAGCTTCGCTCGTCTTCCGCTTCTTCTTCTTGGGCGGCTCTACCACTGGCGAGGCTACCTCTGGCACCACTGACTGAGCCTCCTCAACCTGCTGCGCAGTTGCAATGTGGCGGCATGAGGGGCAGCTCGAGTCCCCCAGATACTGAGTTGGCAGCAGGGAGTGCGAGCTTGAGTGCCAACCGCCCCACTATCATACCTTGCGCTTCTTCTCTTTCTTCTCCTTCGTCTTCTTCTCCTGTCGATGATTTTGAGGCATGGCTCATGTTGACCCCAAAGTGCTGTGGAGATTCTTCCCAATATAAGGAACTCCCTGGCCATACATGAATTGAGCACATGCAAGGGTGCTCAGGACTCCAGCTCCGCCATCCATACCTTGGGTGTGGACGCGATGACCACCTCGTCTACACCCTGCTCATCCCGGGTCTTCACGCGGTTCTTGGACTCCTATCGTGGGTCGCGCGTGTGTGGCTTGGTGAGCAGCATGCCCTCCCACACAGCCCGGATATGACCGACAGAAGTACGCATAAAGGGCGTTCAGCATGACTAAGTGAGGCAATAAGACCCTCAAAATATGACCTGACCTTGGCCATGGCCCTTCTTCCTTCAGAGGAGTAGCGAAGACTGCGTCCTGCGGCCTGTAGGCGCCCTATCAAGACTGCTTCAAGAGGTCGAGGCACAGCGCTGGTATGCTCATCACCAGTTTAGTTGCCAAAAACAAATAGAATATGCATGTGCACGTGTAAGCGGTGGCAGTAACCCCGTCTCCTGCTACCTCCGATGTTCGGGCGCCTGATGCAAGGCGCCAGGTGAACGGCTTCCGCGCGCGCACCAACACATCCGAAAGCAATCACATCAAAGAGGACAATCAAGCTACAGCACCTCAAGCAGGTTAGTGTCGTCGATGTCAGCTGATAATTTCAGATGAGCTCAGTACCGCAAAGATGGGCTCCCACTCTCCATCCTCTCGGAAGAGCAAGAAGCATAAGAAACAGAAACACAAGAGGCACAAGGAGCACAAATCCCGCAAGAATCGGGGGGACAGCAGCGACAGCGACGCCAGTCCTGATGTGAATACACAGCTATTCAAGAGTAGGGCGGTCGCACAGGCCACGCGGGAGATACTAGCGTATAAGTACGAGCTCAAGAGCGAACTGCGAGAGGTAGGGTGGTGTGGAGAGGCACATCGGCATGGGAGTCTTGCACCGCCCACCGATCTCGTTGCTTATGATGGCAGCATTGTTTCTTGATGCAGCACTACCAGTCTCTTGGACACCTCCACATTGACTGTTTCCACGCGCCTTGCCTACGCAGCTCATCCGGCAGCTGGATGCTGGGGAGGCACTGGCGATAGATGGGGTGGAGGACTCGTACCTGAAGTCCCGCCTCGACACACTCTTCACAAACCTGTCTCAAGTCCGGAAGACATCCGCAGTGAGTGCTGATGAGTAAGAGTTGCCCGGGTGGCAAAGATTGGGAAGCACCTGTGTGCAGCGGCCTGTTGCAGTGAATGCAGGACCTTTGCAGCCAAGCACCGAATCCACTGCGCTGTCCCAGCCCAGCCTCGCCACCACCGGTGCAGGGCCAGTACTATAAGAGGAGCAAGGAGGGCGATGCCATCATCGGCTTTCTGGCTCCTCTGCTCGCCGAGAGCGCTGGGCAGGTGGCAGCCTATGCACCCCAAGGTCCCCCTGTGAGCGCCGTTTCAAGGGTCGATGACCCCACAGCGTCCAGGCTTGTCGAGGGGGCAGCTTCGTTTCCCAACAGCGCGGTCCCTCCGCCACCGGAAGCCCCCGTGGCGCGCCCCACAAGTCCATCAGCCCCCCCCGGACCTGCCTCTGTGGAGGAGGACGAGGAGGACGCGGGGCGCCCGCCTCATCACGACTCGACGCAGGGCCCACGCAGGGTGCTGGGCCCCGCCGCGCCGCCGCCCGAGTTCCTGGCAGCTGCCGCGCTGCTCCCCCTCCCGCCCTCCCCGGAGCCGGGTGCGCTGGGTGCTGACGATGACGACGAGGATGCCTTCTTGGTGGGCCCCGTGCCTCCTGACCTGGCGGGCGAGCTGGACCTGGCCAGCAGCGACGACCGCAGCGCCGAGGTGGCCCGCATCCTGGGCCTGGCCCGGGAGCGGGAGGCGCGGCTGGCGGGCGTGGCGGCCGCCGATGCCGCGCGCGACCCGCTGGACCCCTACGAGGTGCTGGGCCTGGGGCCGGAGGCCACGCCGGCGGAGGTTAAGCGGCGGTACATGCGCACCTCCCTGCTCATCCACCCGGATAAATGCGACCACCCGGGCGCGGCGGACGCCTTTCAGGCCGTGGCCCGGGCGGCCAAGGAGTTGCAGGTTGGGCCCCGGTGCCGAGGGGGATGGTGGGGGTGGGGGTGTTTGGATCGCCATGAGTTCTGGCGGCTGCTGTTTATTGTGGAGCCTTGGACGGGCAGGGCGGTGGAGATGGAAGGGGGGTCAACCCGACCAAACGGACCTTGCATGCGCTGGCGAAGAGTAATCCAACCTGGAACATGCCCTGTCCATCCCGCCTCCACCGCATCCAACCCCCCCCCCCCCAACAAC
>NW_011934258.1:9231-55419 GCF_000733215.1 Auxenochlorella protothecoides
CCCCCCCCCCACCCCCCCCCCCCCCAACCAAACACTCCTTGCCCCTAGGACCTGGGCCTGAGGGCCGCGGTGGACGCCCGGCGGGAGGAGGCCGCGCTGCGTCGCGAGTTTGAAGCCGAGCAGGCCGTGGCGGAGCGGCAGCGTGCCTGGCGCATCGCCCGGGGCGAAGCCACACCGGCCGACCTGGCCGGCCCGGCGCCGGGCGGGGCTGGTCCGGCGCGCGAGGCCTGGATGACGGAGCTGCCACCCGAGCGGTCGGCCAGCGCGACGGTAGCCGCGGTGGCGCCTGGCTCCACCCACCGCGGCTTCTCGCAGTCCGGGATCAAGCCCCGGGGGGACACCTCCGGCTGGACCCTGACGCCGCAGCAGCGGGCTCTGCAGCTGGAGGGCGGCGGCGCGGCCGGCGGCGGCACGCTGCTGGGCCCTGCCCCAGGGGGCGGGGCGGCGGCCGTCACCGCCTCGGCGGTCGACGCCTACAATGCCGCGACCAGGAAGCGCAGCCTGGTGGAGCAGCACGCCGAGCGGCTGGCCGCAGCGACCAAGAAGAAAGGGAAGAAGAAGACGAGGGACGGAGCCCCAGCCCCGGCCCAGGCGCCCGCCGACTGGGACCCTGCCACCCAGCCCTGGCGGCCCTTTGACCGCGAAAAAGACCTCGTGGGTGGGCGTGGTGACGTGCAGTCTGCCCAGCAGCGCATCGCGGCCCTGCCCGCCCTTTCCTCCCGCTTCGGCGGCGCCGGTGGGGGGAGGGGTGCGAGCAGCGGCGCTCGCACCTTCCTCTGACGGAATGCTCTTGAGGTCATGCTGTGAGGCAGAGGCTGCCCTGCTCTTATCAGAGTGTCATCAGGTTCCTAAAGGCCATGGCATGCTGCCAGACCTGGTTGAATAGATGAATGGAGAGGCCAAAGCCTGCCGACTTATGAAATGAGATGGTGGGGGGTTATTGTCACACTGCAGCCGGCACCTGCCAACTCAACCATGACACACACAAAGCCTCTCGGCTCTGTCATGCCGCCGTCTGCATGCGTGCCGCCAGCGACTCCACAGCCATCTGGGAGTACATGAGCTGAAACAGGGCCGTCCTCGACAGGTCCTGGGAGGCACCCAGCGATGTCCGCCCGGCCCTGTGCAGGGGACATGCGTATTCAGATTGGGGTGGCGTGGGTGCCTCGAAACGCATGCACCCCCAGGGACAAGGGATGGTGCTTTGCATGTGCAAAAGCCCTCCCAACCGCCCATCCCCGCTCACTTGTCGACGATGCCGCGCAGGGCCGCCTGGAGGGCGGCAGGCACGTCGGCCGGCACCCGCTCCGCGCCGGCGCCCCTCGCCAGCAGGCCCGGCTGCCCGGCCAGGGCACTGGCCAGGCCGCCCACCACCACCGCCAGCCGGCTGAGGCTCTGGAAGGAGCGCGCCGTGGGGGCGGCCAGGTCGGAGAGGACGAAGGCCAGCGCGGCGCCGGGGTCAACGTCCACGTACCCCCAAGCGTCCGCGCCGTCCTCCAGGAGGTGCGCGGCCTTGGAAAGCGCGGCGCTGGGGCCCTCGGGCACCTGGTCCTGGATTGTGCTGCGCTGGAACTGGCGAGCCACGAGCTGCGTGCGGCGGGAGGGGGGCGCTGGGGGTGGATGGGGAAATCGCAGGGTTCATAGGTGTCGAAGAGTGCGAGTCGACGAGGCCGGCCCCGCCGCACGTCTCGGCGGCATGCAGCCTGGTTCAGGCGTCCTCCCAGCCTCCCACCCACCAGCCCCAGCAGGCGCAGGCGGTCGCGGGGCGGGAGGGCCGCCAGCACGGCGCACGCCCCGGCGTCGCTGCAGCCCGCCCCGCCCTCCCAGGCCGCAGCCAGCAGCGCCCTGTCCAGCCCCATGCGGTGGTTCTGGTGCGCGCCGGTCCTGCGGGCGGCAGGGCGGGGTGCCGTGAGCCAGGCGCACCTTTCTATCATCCGTGGTTGGGCGCGCGGGGCGGAACAGTCTGACGGCCGCCGGACCCGATGCCTCGCTCATGCATCCTGCCACCACGGCGGTGCACCCACCTGCCCCTGTGTATTCGGTGGAAGAGGCCTGCGCCCTCCATGGCACCGCACAAAGAAAGCAGAGCGCGCAGCATCTCGGCGGCCAGGCCGGCCAGTTCTACGGGCAGGAGGGGCCCCATGTCAGCCACCTGCACCGCGGCGCCTGATCGTGTCGTTTGGCCCTCGACATCGTCGTGCGGCGCGGCCATGCAGCGCACCAGCAGCCCCACCAGCGCCGCGCGCGTGTCGTTGGAAGTCAGCTGCACGCGGCGGCGCGGGTGGCTACGGTGATGGGCACGTCGTGGCGCAGTGGGTAGAGCACATCCCCGCCATGGTGGCCCTTCAAGTACAACCCCTCACAGCCCCCAGCCGCGCCCAGCACACATGGAGCTCGCCGGAGTAGATGCGGGCGAGCAGGGAGTGCTCCAGCAGAGCCGCCCGGCGCCCCTTCAAGCCCTCGGACTCCACCGTCGCCATGTTCTCAAACGCCTGGAGGGTTCGTGGGCAGGTCTGGCCGTCTGAGGTTGGCTTGGGTTTGTGCACGTGCAGAAAGGTCCAACTGCAAACAGTCTTTGCTGCTGTCGATCTCGTTTACACCCAGACGCACGTGTGTTTTCACCAAGAGGAGCCAATCCCCTGGCCATGTATAAGCATCGAACCGTGTTGCCCTCGCATCAGAACGTGCATCCCCATCGCTCATCCTTCCCTCCCCCACCTGCGCCCCACCTGCAAGCGCGCGTCCAGGTCGACGCGCAGTACCATGAAAAGGTACTGCAGGAATGCCACCTCGCCGGCCCGCCCCGGCACGGGCGGGCCGCTGGCCACCTCGAAAAGGTGCACCAGGAGCTCCAGGGGCGAATGCAGCCGCCGGGCGCCCGGCGGGCCTCGCCTGTGCTGCGCGCGGTCGCCCTCGCCCAGCCTCGCCCCACTGGCCGCCATGTCCGCCCACATCAGCCGCTTCCAGCTGAAGCCCGCCAGTTCTCTGGTGAATGAATGGGCGTAGGGGTCGTTGGCCGGGGTGGCAGGTGGGAGGTTGACCGAGTGAAGGAGGAAGCATGCATCAAACTCAGCACTGAGAGACAGAAGGGTGATCGAGGGCGGCACTGGGCAAGGGGCTGACAGAGTGGTGATTCCCGCACTCTATTCTGAGAGCAACAGCTCAAGGGTGGGGCCTGAAGGTGCATGTGGAGCCAGTCCCATCTACACACTCGTTGAGAGCCCGAGCATGGGTTAACCAGCAGGTGACCTGCTGCAGAGGGGCTCCTGCACACCCTGGTCTCCCTCAGGCCACACCCCTGATCATGCCCCTCCCCTGATCATGCCACTCCCGCTCCGACTCACAAGCCCACGGGGGACCAGACCCCAGCATCTGAGAAGGTTACAAAGGGCTGCCCCGAATGGGGACCCTGGGTGTGCCAACACAGGTTGGCTGGGGGGAAGGCGAGGGCGGCCGAAACCAGGACCCTGGCAGCACCCGCTGACACGGCGCGAGAGCCGTGCAGGCCATCGCACCGTAGCACGAGGACCAGGTGCTCGATCGAGTGCCTGCAGCCAGGCAAGGAGGTGCCACCGGGCTCAGCTGCTGGCAGCAGGCACACCAGGAAGGGCTCGGCCCCGTCACGTGCAATGCTCGCTCCAAACACTGTGCTGGCAAGCCCTCACACCTGTCTAGGACCTGATTCTTGGGAATGGCTTGGTCCAGACAGCGCTGACAAGCCTCAACGTACCTGAAACCTGCACTGAGGGGAATGGCGGGTGAGCATATCACTCTGTACCGCTGGCGTCCATTTCAGGCCACATTCTCGGACGAAGAACATCATGCCAGATGCCCAAGCCAACAGCCTCTCATGTGTGCGCGAGGGGCCAGTGGGGGCGCGACAATACATACCAGCGGTATCCAGCATCTCAGCGGTGTCCAAATGTTGCTCATGCGCCTCTGGATCGGGTTTCATGCTGGTGCCTGGTCGCACCGGCGCCCTGTCCCCCGTCATCGAGAGGGCACTGCACCGCGCCGTCCACGCCTGGACGTAGCCATCGGCAAGGCCATGGAGCTCCTGGATCTTGTGCTCATTGAAAAGAGCATATTGGGTCTGGCGTTCGGTCTCGCCAGATGTGCGAGGCCCAGCGCAGGCCTTGCGCAGTGTGAGCTGACGTTTTGCTGGTGGAGAGGAAGTCGTCATGACGACGGCCCAGGGAGGTTACGTCAAGACCCAAGGTGAGTCGCTATGGTGTTCATCCTATATAAAATGACGATCTTAGGAATGGAAGGCCTCGACGACTGCTCATGAGTTTGGTGTATCTGACAGGAGATTTTGAAGCCGACGGGCGCGTGTTATGAATTGGTGTCTTGTCTTGCGGTGGTTGGGCAATTTGAAACCCTACCAATGGAGGTCATCAGGGCCATAATTTTCCAGATCCCAGACTCATGCCACTTGCAGCCGTTCCAGATCCACTCTATACTTGGCTGGCACATGACTCAGCAATGCCAGCTTCTCTTGTTTGAGACGCTCCAGCGCATTCCGCTCGGCCTCTGCAGCGGCGGCTTGTGCTTGTGCCTCCTGAACCTCCTTAAACCTCCCAGCCTCGGTCAAGGCTGCAAGCTCCCGCAGCTGGGACTGCAGGGTCGTCCTCAGTGCAGCAGCAGCAGCCTTCTTCTTCGCTTCCTGCAGTGTGGTGGGTTGCATTGCGGCATGAGGCCAAATTAACAATGGTCATCACCGCCCTCGTGCCTTTGCCAAAAGGCGCATGATTGGAATATAAGACATCGCATCATGAGAGTCTAAGGACGATTATCGGTGCACAAAGAGCAAAAATCCATCCAAAATTAATTCCCCTCGCCTCTTCTGCGGCAGCCAGCTTCGCCGCCTCGGCTGCGGCAGAGACTTTGACAGCCTCTGCAGCCTCCTCCTCGGCTGCCCGTTTGGCCGCCTCTGCCTTGTACTCCAGTTGCTGCTTCATGGTTGCGAGCTGCGCTGACTTTGACTGGGCCTTCAGCGCCTCTGCAGCCTCCTCCTTTGCAAGCTCGGTAGCCTCCCTCTCATCCTGGACAGCGAGCATTGAGGTTGTGCAGGGAGCCTTTGATTGAACTGTGAGCACTTCAAAATGAGGGCCTTTCTCCTGCAGCCTTTCAACTGAGCTGTTGCGACTGATGGAAGCTGCCTGTACCCAATGCCAGGGCCCCTCCCTCGCCTGGTACAGACGGATTCGAGCGTCCTCTGCCGCTCTGCGCCCATCCTGCACCCTTCTGGTGCTGGACCAGTGAGCTGCCAGCAGCTGCTCGGAGGCACGGACAGCAGCCTGCCTCTCCTCAAAGGCGGCCTGGAGGACAGTGATGTGTGTAATGCGGTGGCTGTCACCCCAGGAGCAATATGATCTAACCCAGCACCAATGGCCAGCAGAGCCTCCTTGTCGATCCTAGCCATCAAGTGACAGTCGCCCCCTTCACCTGCTCCTGGGCGTCCTTCTCCATGTTGAAGCGTACGATGGCCTCGTCCTCCGCACGCTGGGCGCGCTGGGCGGCCTCCTTTCGACCCAGGCGCAGCGCGTTGAACGCCGCCACCTCCTCCAGCAGGGCAGCGCCCGCAGCGCGCCGCTCCCTCTCCCCTTCTACCTCCTGCCTGGCCAGCCGCTCGGCGGCCAGCCGCTGCGCGGTGCCTTCAGCGAGATTCGCTGCCAAGGCGACCGCTGCCGCTTCCCGTCTCTCGGCCAGCTGGCCCAGCAGCTGAGCCTCGCCGGCCTTATACATGAGCAGCTTCTCTTGCTCCCTCTCCTGTGGGACAGGAGGGGCATGGAAGCAGGGTGCATGCCTCGAAGGGTGTTGTATCTTGGAGGGTGCGACAATGGATATGGATGGCTGTCGTCGGCAAGGGACGAGCCATTCCCTGCAGTGTCAAATCCACTGGCAGACAAGGTTTTGAGAGCAATCAGCGGCAGAAGTATAGAGGTGGACGCAAGATGCCTGGACGTGTGGTCCTCGCTACCCATAGGAACTGTGATGGTCTTAGCTCCTCTCACCTCCTCCATTGCTGCCTTGAGCGCCCAGTCTGCAGCAGCTCGTCGGTGTGCCTCGGCTGCATCCATGGCGTCCTTCTCTCGGGCTGCTGCCCTCCTTGCCACCTGATCGTCCAGGGCCGCCATGGTGATCGAAGATTGCACCATCTGATTCATCTGCGCCGAGGGGCGTGGTGCAGAGCAGCGATCGCATTCAATTGCAAGCTCGGTACCAAAATCTGACTCATCACGGCCGTCCCTGCCCTGCAGCGCAATCTGAAGCATGGCAGGGGATGCACAGGCTTGCAGCTGGCACACTGGGCATGTCAACGCTGCAGTCCATTCTCCTCTGAACCCCATGCCACCCTACCAGGCGAGCTTCTGGACGCGCCTCCAATTGGTGTCTTTGGGCTCTGGCAACAACTGCCTGCCTTTCCTTTTGCCTCTTCTCATCCATTGGGCTCGGCACATGGGCACCAAGGTCCTGCACATTGGGGTGTCGATACGCCATCTTGAACTTTGTAGGACTGGTACAAAACCCGGACTGAGAGCTGTGCATCTTTAAGTTGCAGGAATCTCTCCTCATCATAGGGAGCACTTCCAGCAGGAATTCATTATGGCACACCGCAGACAGCTCCCCAGCAGCCCCAAGGCAGCCCCTAACAAGCACCTGAGAATGGGAACTCACCTTTCGCTCTTCCAGGGATTCTTCTGTGCCAGCTCATGCGCTGGATAGGTTCTCAATGACTCGTTCCAGCTCAGCCTTTCGTGCCTCCGCCAGCTCAGAGGCTGAAGGAATAGCGCAGGGTTTCTTCAAACTTGCCAAACGTTCCTTGGAAATGGTGATCTGTGCAAGTCCGGATGCCACATCCTGGCTAGCGGTCCTCCCCTTCCGTGACTGAGTCCTCGAACCCCCCAATGCTCCAAACAAGGATGTGTCAATGGAGCTTGGGTGGGGCCTCTTCAGGGTGGTGTTTCTGGGAGACACCCTCATGAGTGCCACCGGGGCGCTACACTCGGTGATGACACTCGCTAAGTATGTTCGGCTGGTAACTAGTTCTCGAGATGTGGACAATGGGCGCAGCTGCGGTTTCGACTTGGATGAGTACCGAGTCAACCAGGGCAACATGTGCGCCTTAGACCCAAGCGCAGCGGCACATGCGATAGGACATGATGCCCTCGAAATGATTTTTGGAAATGTCAAACTCAATCTAGGACATTGATGTCGAGCTAAAAGCTCTCCTGGGGGGAGGGGTCTTGATACTATCGAGCCCTTACGTAAGTAGATTGCCGGGGAGTGCTTGTCACGGCATGTCGTGAGGCGCGGGCGTATTCGCCGAATTAGCCGTGCCCGGCTACGCTGGGTTCTAAATTACCCACTCTGAAATGAGCTCCAGCCTGCACAGCAATGGGGCTTCGAGGAGGACGCCCACCTTTTCCTTCGTGTTGTCATGTGATCTGGACCTCCAGGTATGAGAGCCCCTGAACATACGGAGGCGCATCCGATGTGCCCTATGGGTGACGATGAACCTTTTTGAATATCCTATGTACCCCCGGGTCCCCCCTCGCTGCCCGCAGGTCCAGGTGTTGGTGGACAGCGTGGTAGGCTGCCTGCCGGTGTACAGGGATGCCCAGCATCTGGCCCTTCCCACGGTGCGCCCCTCCGCCCTGTGGGTGGAAGCCGTGCTTGCCGACCGGTACGACACCCTGGGCATCCCCGTGCGTACCTCCTACGCCGAGGCCACCTTCTCCGGCTGCACCTGGGACACCACCCTGACCTTTGCCACCCGGGTGAGCTGGGATGGCCTCACGCTGGCTGGCATGGGGAGGGCCTGGCCTGGATATCTGCGATACACTTGTTGGGGCCAGCATGGGATCTGTGAATGTAGCCCCCCGTGCCGTGTTTGCACCCTGCGGAGGTGGGCCGGGGACCCTCGTCAATCGCCGACGGCTGACCATGCACACACCCTGTCCCCCCCACATGGCCTCCCTCCATGCCCCCGGTTTCTTCACAGTACCGCGACCTGGACCACACGGCCCAGCTGGCGCTGACGGTGTGGGAGGTGCGGGAAGGCGTGCCGCAGCGCGCCCTGGCGGGCGCCACGCTGCGCTTCTTCAGCAAGAAAGGGCGGCTGAAGACCGGGGCGCACACGCTGCGGCTGTGGACCCCGGGCCCCGCAGATGGGGGCTGGCCGTCGAAAACCCCGGGCAAGGTCCCCCTGAAGGAGCGGGGGGAGCGCGGGTGAGAGGCGAGGCATCGTGTGTGGGGGACAAGAGCGGATGGGGGGGGGTGGGGGTGCGCTCATGTTTGGTGTGCCAGGTGGGAATGGGATGGGGGTCCCCGCACCTGCGCCCCTCGGCAAAACGCATGGCGCCTTGCTGCACTGTGCCACGCCGTCTGTGCTGCTGCGGCTGGGCAGAGCCGGGATGAACCTGGACTCCAACCCAAGCACGGCATGCCCAGACCGACGATCACAGTGGTTGTCTGGCTGCTGTCACACACACAGACACATCCTCCTTCCTCCTTGCCCACCGCCGCACGCACCCTCCGATCACTGTGACTCCCTCAAACCCCCCAGGCGGGTGGAGCAGGTGCTCAAGCGCTTCGAGCGGGGCGAGCTGGAAAGTGTGCCCTGGCTGGACGGCCTGACCCTGCGCGCCATCGACGAGCTGGCGGCCGAGGGCGCGCGCGGCGCGGCGCCGGCCGCAGGCGAGCCCCTGGCCCTGCTGGTCGGCCTGCCCTCCTTCCCCCAGGCGGTGGTGTACCAGGCGGCGGCGCTGCCGGGGGGCGCCGGGGTCGCGGACGCCGCGCCCGACGCGCTGCGCTCCACCGACGTGGCGCCGGCGGCGCGGACCCCCCCCGGCGTCGCCCCGCCCACCTGGCTGCCCATCCAGGACCCGGAGCTGGGGCGGGACAACCCCTCCGAGCTGAAGGCGCGGAAGCTGGCGCGCAGCCACACGCGCGGGCTGGTGGACCCCAGCGCCAAGCCCGGCGCGGAGGAGCGCGCGGCGCTGGACGCGGTGCTGGCGGCGCCGCCCACGCGCGCGCTGGGCGGCGCGGAGCAGGCGCTGCTGTGGCGCTACCGCTACGCGCTGGCGAGCGAGCGGCGTGCGCTCACGCGCTTCCTGCGCTGCGTGGACTGGGCCGACGGCGGCGAGGCCGCGCAGGCCGCCGCGCTGATGGCGGCCTGGGCGCCCATCGACGTCGCCGACGCGCTGGAGCTGCTGAGCCCGGACTACGGTAATGAAGAGGTGCGGGGCCACGCGGTGCGCGTACTGGAGGCCAAGGGTGACGAGGAGCTGCTGGCCTACATGCTGCAGCTGGTGCAGGCGCTGCGCTACGAGCCGGCCGACGACTCGCGGCTGGGGCGCTTCCTGGCGCGCCGCGGCGCGGCCAGCCTCAGGCTCGCCACCCCCCTCTTCTGGTACCTCTGCGCGGAGCTGGAGGACCCCGGGTTCGGCCGGCGCGCCGCGCTGGTGCAGGCCGCGCTCCTGCGCGGCCTGGACCCCGCGCTGGAGGACGCGCTGGCGTCGCAGCTGGACCTGGCGGCACGCCTGCGCCACCTGGCCGACGTGGTGCAGGCGACGCGCGGGTCGGCTGCGCGGCGCGCCGAGACGCTGAGGGCGCTGGTGTCGCCCGGCGGCGCGGCCGCCGACCTGGCGCGCTTGGCCTGCCCCAACCCGCTGGACCCGGGCACGCGCCTGCTGGGCCTGGACGCCAGCCAGTGCACCGTGTTTAAGTCTGCGCTCTGCCCCCTGCGCCTCGTCTTCTTCACCGAGCCGGGGGGAGACGATGGAGCGAGAGCGGGGGTTGGGGGGAGTGGGGGCGGTGCCGGGGTCGAGGGCGGCGGCGGGGGACCGGAGGGCGGCGGCGGGGGACCGGAGGGCGGCGGCGGAGTCGACGGGCGAGCGCCAGCTGGCGAGCCAGGGTCCGGCCTCGCCTCGCCCCCGCACGGCCGCCTCCCTCCAAATCCCTCCCTCCCCCTGGACCCCTTCCCCCCCTCCGACGGCGGCCCCCCCACCCACCGTCCACACCACCCGGCGACGCTGACGCTGATCTACAAGCGCGGCGACGACCTGCGCCAGGACCAGCTGGTGGTGCAGATGATCTCGCTCATGGACACGCTGCTGCGGCGCGAGCACCTGGACCTGCGCGTCACGCGCTACGCGGTGCTGCCCACCTCCTCCCGCGACGGCCTCATCCAGTTCGTCCCCGCCGTGCCCCTGGCGCGCCTGCTGGCCACCCACCGCTCCATCCACCGCTACCTGGCGCAGGCCGCGCCCGACGCCACAGGGCCCTACGGCCTGCAGCCCGGCGTCCTCGCCAACTTTGTCAAGTCCTGCGCCGCGGCCTGCGTCATGACCTACATCCTGGGCGTGGGCGACCGCCACCTGGACAACCTGCTGCTCGCGCGTGACGGCCGCCTCTTCCACATCGACTTCGGGTTCATCCTGGGGCGCGACCCCAAGCCCTTCCCCCCGCCCATGAAGCTGTGCCGCGAGATGGTGGACGCGCTGGGCGGCGCCGACAGCGAGCACTACCGCCGCTTCGCCAGCCACGCCTGCGAGGCCTTCAACGTCCTGCGCAAGTCGGCGGGCCTGCTCACGGGGCTGCTCCGCCTCATGGCCGGCTCGCGCCTGCCGGACATCGCTGCCGACCCCGACGCCGCGCTGCTGAAGGTGCAGGAGAAGCTGCGCCTGGACCTGGGGGACGAGGAGGCCGCCCGCTACATGCGCCAGCTCCTGGCCGACTCCGCCTCCGCTCTCATGCCCGCCATCATGGAGACCACCCACCGCTGGGCCCAGTACTGGCGGTGAGGTGGGAGGGCATGACGGTTGGACAAGGGGGTGGGGGGTCCATGGCCCGCCTTCCATGAATCAAACGGACATCGGAGGCCTGCCATTGGACGGCCGTCCCCTGCAACCCCGCCCGAGACCCTGTGACGCCCCTTCCTGGGCAGCAGCGAGCCGGTCAGGGGCGACTGTACACCCAGCGCAGTGTGTCGGTGGGGTTGAGGAGAGGGGCACGAGGGCAGCCGGGGGGACTGCACCGAGAGTTCAAGTGAGAGGCAAGGGGGTCGGGTCAGGGCGACGCCGGGCTGCAAGTCTCAGGCGGGCGCGCCCTGCGCGGCGACGCCATCCTCCCGCGCGCCGGCGGCCTGGGCGGTGCGCAGGAGGCCGGCCGCCTCGGACCGCCCGTTGGCGGTGGCCAGGCCCAGCGCCGTGTTGCCGTTGAGGTCCCGCACGCCGGGGTCCACCCCCTCCTGGCGCAGCAGGTGGCGCAGCAGCGCCGACTGACCCTCACTGGCGCAGGCGACCAGGGGGATGCCGGGGATGTAGTTGAACCTGCATTTGGTGGTGGGTGGGGGCGAAGGAATGAGAGGGTATCGGGATGATGCAGGGAATAGGCAGGTGATGGGGTGAACCCCAGAGCCGGGCACTACTGGCTCCCTGAAACCACGCTCCAGCTTCCCCAGCTCACTTTGCAGGTATTTCATCCTCTTCGAGGAGGTCGGGAAGGACGAGGGGTCGGTCGCACCAGTCAGCCAGTGTGATTTGTCGGGCAATATGTTTCTGAAGAGATGTGGTGGGGTGTCTGTGATGGGGAAGGCCTTGGATCGGGTCACAGGAACCACAAGCGATTCCTTCACAGGCAGGAAGAATCGGCCGGTTGAGAATATAATTCACATCAGCCCACCTGCTGACTGGGGGAGAGCGCGCGTGCGGGCGCTGCAGGGCCCTGCTCGGGAGCTATGGCTCCATGCTGATCATCTCCTACCGACGAGGCGGAGGGTGCTCCCTCATCCCGACTCAGAAGATCCCGTAAGGGCTCGTCGACAGACACCCTCAGCCGTTTCTGAGAGTCCCGCTCCGGTGTGCAGCTTGGTCGGGTGCGGGCGTTCCTGGGCTCCTCCCGGGGCCTGGTAGTGCTGCTGCTGCTGTGGTCGCCCCCCTGCCCCGCGCCGACGCCCTCCTCCAGACTCATCGAGACTTCATTAGCTCGTCGGTGTCGAGTGGAGATTGGTCGCCAATCCAGGCATGGGATGTATGATGTGCTGGTGTCAATCGCGCTTCTCGTTGCCACCGTACCTGTCGCGCGGGATTCCCGTTGCGATGTTTGCACGCCCCGGACAGCACGGACAGCACGGTCGAAATACGTGTTAAGAACCTTCAGACACCTCCCGATGCGGGCAGCAGGCTGGTTAAACTCACATGAGAATTACACACCATTGATTGGAAATTATCAAGCACTCCTGCAGGTGCGAATTCCCGCGGAACCGTGGCCATCCGCCTGTCGTGCGATCGCCACACCCCGACTTCGCAGGGAACCCCAACCCACCCCACTGCGCCATGGGGAGGGCGATCCTCCCGTCCCTGCTCCTGCTGGGGTGCCTGGCCTGCCTCGTACCCGGCACGCGGTCCAGCATCATGGCCGTGGACCTGGGGTCGGAGTTCATGAAGGTGGCCCTGGTGCAGCCCGGCCGCACCCCCATCAGCATCGTGATCAACGAGATCAGCAAGCGCAAGACCCCCGCACTGGTGGGATTCGTGGGCCGGGACAGGCTGGTGGGCGAGGAGGCGGCGGGGCTGGCCACGCGCCACCCCACCGCCTTTGTCGCCAACCTGCCGGCCCTGTTGGGCCGCTCCCCCGACGACCTGGCGCTGGCCGCGCTGGCGGCCCAGGGCCTCCCCCTCCCCCGCCTGGTCCCTGCCGCCAACCGCACCGGCGCCCTGGCCCTGGACTTTGGCGAGGCGGGGCAGGTCACGCCCGAGGAGCTGGCCGCTTCGCTGCTGCAGTATGCGGCCGGCATCGCGCGCGCGGCCTCCGCCACGGGCACCGCGCCGCGCGACCTGGTGCTCCTTGCCCCCGCTCACTACGGCCCGCGTCGGCGCCAGGCCCTGCTGGACGCCGCGGCAGCGGCCGGTCTCAACGTCCTGGGCCTGGTCAGCCCCGCCGCGGCCGCCGCGCTGCAGTACGGCATCGACCGCACCGCCACCTTCGCCTCGGGCGGGCCGCAGCACGTCCTGCTCTATGACCTAGGGTCTGGGGGGCTGGAGGTGGCTCTGGTCAGGTTCTCCACCTACCCTGACCGCAAGGTGTCTGGGTTCAGGGTGGGGTTGCCTGGCTAGCCGGGGGGAGGGGGCTGATGAGAGGGGGTTGGGGTGGGAGGAGGCTGGCCTGCATGTGGAAAAGCTGGTGTGAGGTCCTGACAGGGGAGTTGGGATTGGAGGTGTTGCAGATGTGCCTTCAGCAGTGCCATGCCAGAGCGGAACCCAGGCCTCGACCCCCTTCCAGCACCACTGCCCGTCCCTCTGTTCATCCCGGCTACTTCATGCACCGACAGGGCGCCCCCGCCAGCCAGGTGGAGATCATGGACGTGGCCTGGGACGAGGGCGCCGGCACCCAGCTGCTGGAGTCCCTCCTGCTGCGCCACTTCATGGCGCAGGCGGGCGAGGCGCTGGGCGAGGCGGGCGCCGACCTCGCCGCCTCGCCCCGAGCCGTTGCCAAGCTGCGCGCCGGGGTCAAGCGCGCGCTGCGCGTGCTGAGCGCCAACCTGGAGGCCCCGCTGTCCGTGGAGGAGCTGCACGCCGGCCGCGACTTCAGGTCCTCGATCTCCCGCGAGGCCCTGGAACGGCTGGCGGGCGACTACTGGGCTCGCGTCACGCGCCCAGCGCTGGACCTGCTGGCCCGCAACGGTGTGGCGGCCGCCGACCTGGCGGCTGTGGAGCTGCTGGGTGGCGGCTCCCGCATCCCCAGGGTCAAGGCCGAGCTGTCCCAGGCCCTGGGCGGGCGCGCGCTGGACGTGTGAGAGCTCTTTGTGATTGGTTGGGCGTGAGAGGGTGGGACATGGCAGGGGAGTCGTGCGCAATAATCTCGTGGGAGGAGGGAGGGTGGGCCTGGCTGGCGCCTGGGAGGGAGACAGGGGCGGCCCAGCAAGACGGAGGTGGGCTTCGGTTCCCTGAACTGCCTACCGCAAAGCAGCGCCAGGGCTGCCATGCCCCGTCAATGTCGCCCACCGTCAGCCACGCCTGCTGGCAGTCACGGAAAACACGCTCAACCAGCAAGCCCGACTCCCCCACTCCCTCCTCTCCGCATCTCGCAGGCACCTGGATGCCGACGAGGCGGTGGTCCTGGGGGCGGGGCTGGTGGCCGCCAACCGTAGCACCCAGTTCCGCGTGCGGCCCTTTGGCCTGGTGGACAAGGTGCCGTACGGCGTGAGCTACGCGCTCGATGACGACACAGAGGGTGCGGGGGGTGGGGTGGTGGGTGCCGCGCTGGTGTTGTGAGGAGGTTGCAGTATTAGGAGAGGGTGACCGAGCTCTGTGCCCCAGCACTTGCGCCCACTGAGCTGAGCCCACCAACCCCACCCTCCTCCCGATGCAGTCAAGCCCCTGGTGCCGGCGATGAAGCGGGTGCCCAGCCGCCGCGCCGTCAACCTCCTGGCCCAGGCAGCCGAGGGGCGGGACGCGGTGGGGCTGCGCCTCTTTCTTTCCGGCCCTGCGTCCGAGGGGCAGGCCCGGGAGTTGGGCGCCTGGCGCGTGGAGGGCCTTCGCGCCGCGCTGGCGGCGCACGACAACGTGACGCGCGTGGCCTTCCACGCCCGCGTCGACGACGGCGGCTGCTTCCATGTGGACGGCGCCGACTTCACCGTCTCCCGCCTCGAGTACGTGGAGGCGAAGGGCACCCTGGCTGGGGCGCCGGGGACGAACGCCACCAATGGTAGCGCAGCGAGCGACGTCACCGGAGGCGGGGGCGCAGAGGCCGCTGTCCTTTCGGGCGGCGACACGAGCGGCACGCTCGCGGGTGCACCAGACTCCAACGCCACGACCGCCGGCGAGGGGGTCATCGATGCCACGAGCGCAGGAACCTCGAGCGCAAACGGCACCCTCACACGAGTGCCGCGGGTGCGCACCTCGCGCCTCTCACTGAACGTGACGGGCGGGCTGGCCCACCCCGGCTTGACCCTGGAGCAGCTGGCGGGGTCGCGTGCGGTGCTGGCCCGTCTCGCCGCCCGCGACACGGCCAAGCGCGCCGCCGCGCAGGCGAAGAACGACCTGGAGGCCTACGTGCTGGAGGCTGCGAGCTGGGTGGGTGGTGGCGTCGTGGGGGGGTCGGAGGGGGGGCTGGGAGGATGGATGGATGTGCCCCGGGGACGTGGGGTGGGGCTCCGTGGCATACTCCCCTGGTGGAAAATGTGGATGTCGCAGTGCTGGCGAGGCGTTGTAATGCATCATGCACCACCCCTCCCCCCTCTTGAACAGTATACCGCACCTCTCACTCTCAAGCCTCCACACACACGCACCGCAATCCATGCAGTCTGCGGAAGACGAGGACGTCAAGGCGGTTGCGAGAGCCGGAGAGCTGGCGACCCTGGGCCAAGCACTGGAGGAGGCGGAGGACTGGCTGTATGGCGAGGGCGATGCTGCTGGCTCTGAGGAGTACGTCGCCAAGCTAGAAGCCCTGAAGGCGCTGGGTGACGGGCTGAGGACGCGAGGCAGGGAGCGCTCCGCCAGGCCTCAGGTGGGTGGGAGTGGGGTTTGGTGTGGGGCAAACGTGGAAGGGGGGGTGCATGGACGCTCACAGCGCGTTGATTCTGTTGGTGGAGACCGCACCGCCCCTTCATTCAACCCTGGCGGTCTCATCAATCATCCCCCTACAACCCCTTTGCCACCCCTTCTTCCCTCGACAGGCTGTGGCAGAGGCCAGGAATATGCTGGAGGTGCTGAGCCCCATCGTGGAGGGGTGGGCAGCCGCCAAGCCATGGCTGCCAGAGTACGAAGTGGGCTTGGCCAAAGAAAAGGTGAGAGGGCTGGTGGGTGGTGACATGGCTGGCAAGTGGCTCGAATGCCATCCAGAGTTTCATCCAAGATGGCAGGAGCAGTGACACAGGTCCTGGCTGCCCAGGCTTCTCCAGTCTCGTGCGGGCATGCCAGCAAGCAATCAGCCAATGCCCAGCTAGCGATCAGCCAATGCCCAGCAAGCAACCAGCGCCCTCCTCAACCCTGCCTGCAGCTTGCGGAGCTGCAGAAGTGGCTGACCCAGGTGGAGGCCGTCCAGGCCAAGAAGAAGGCGACAGACGAGCCGGCTTTCACCTCGGCGGAGGTCAATCTGCGACTCAAGGTCGCGGCAGAGGTGGGTGGACAGTGTTGTCACTAGCGCAGTTGGGGTCTTACAACAGTGCGTCCAGGATGTAGCTCGCACATCGGCGGGTCGCAGTCAGGAAGCTTGGAAAGCTCAGTACTCATCCCAAAATCTTCCACTCCCCAACCCTCCAATGCAGTCGGTCAGCATGCTAGATAGGCGGCCGGCGCCGCCCACGCCAAAGCCGACGACGGATGCCACTGCCGATGGGGCGAAGAAAAAGGCAGCAAAGAAGGGAACGGGGACGAACGGCAAAGCGAAGCCATCTCAGGGCCCTGGGGAGCCGGAGGCGGAGGTGCAAGCGCCGGAGGAGCCAGCAGAGGGCATGGAAACCGTGAAAACCGAACTGTGAACAGAAATGCACACGCCGGCTGTAAGTTGGCGCCTCTGGTGCGTTCACACAGGGTCCTAGAGGAATGCTGCAGCACTGCTGGTCAGTGGGCTATGACCGGCAGGCCATCGCAACGCTACCTCCTCCCGCCCCGCTTCTTCTTGTTCTTGTCCTTGGGCCCCTGCTTGTTGGGCTGCCCCAGCGGCCTGCTCCCAGTCGCCGGGGCGGCAGCAGGGGCTGAGGAGGGACCTGGGCGCCCACTGCCACTGGCCTGCATCAGGGTGAGCAGGAGGAGCAGCTGCTGGGAAATTTGCAGGAACAGGTGGATATAGAACAGGGCTGTAATCAGTGATAGAGAGCTTGCCTGCTGTCTGGAGAGGGCTGCTTGCCCGGCGCGCTGGGTTGGGGTGGGATAGGCTTTCAAGCTGCGTACACGGTCGTGCACAGACCTCAGCCACTCTATAACTCGTTGCTGTTGTAGCAGGACGGCCGTGCAGCCTATTAGAAGTGGGGCCAGCCCAACACCGGAGCTGGCTGGCTGGAGCTGCTTGGACACGCGACTCCTGGGCGCGATACGATGGCCGTAGGGGCTGTGCAAGCGTGCTCTGTGGACTTCATCACTCCACCCCATTCAGAGAATGTGGAGAAGGGCAGGGATGATAGGCACGGAACCGTACTAAGGGGTGACCGTCTTGGTGTTTGGCGGCAACGAATACTCTTCAATATCACCCAAATGGAAGATGATCGGATTGCATAGCAACACACGGAGTTGCTGGTGCCTCATCATGTACTTGCTCTGAACAACGTCGTGGGAAGACGATCGGCATCCTGGGCGCGATAACTCTGGCTGGGGACACATCGCCCCCCGATGTGCTTTGGTTGTTCATGCGCTTTAACACCCACTGACAAGTTGCAACCTTGAATAAACGAATTGAAGATAGTGCTCTCGTTGTTCACTTGGAAAGCTTGAGAGCTGGGAGTGCGACTTTCGACTCTTCCAGCACACCATTTCATCTTGTGGCTCGCCCAAACAATGAACCATTGAATGGGAGAGGAAGCCCTGCTTTATGCACCTCTGAGTTATCACGATGTATACTTGTACCCAGAAGACGCCAGTCTGGTTTTGGGTGCTCACTGGTGGAATGATCAGGTGTGTGCAGTGCTTTTGCACCTATCAGAATTTTGGAACCAACACTATCTCCGATGAAGAGACCTCAGCTAACATGCAAAGTCACCACTGGCCCTTCCCTCATCGCTCCTGCAGGTGATAGCCTTCGCGTTTGAGTGGCTGAAGTTTCAAGTACCCTGTCCCTCGCCAATCGTGGCCATACCTGCAGCTGCCTGCTTCCTACTGCTGCATTCAGGTATGGCACTGGAGGAATTCCGATCCTTGACACTCAATCTATATATTATCTCCAGAGCAGATTCTGGCCACCCTTTTAACATGCCTGCCCCTGCAACTTCTACATATACAACTGCTCAACCTCCTTTGCACTGCCGCAGATGCACAGACAGTACGGGAGCAGCTGGAGCAGATGCAGGTGGGTCTGAGCAACCATTGCCTGAGCACGTCGCTCCTCGAAGCGCACGTACCTCCAGGTCGATCCCAGCCAGCGCCCAACCTTGATCTCCATGGTATGCAAGACACTTCATCCCCGCAATCCCTGCTTGCCAGGTGCACGCAGCCTCGGGCCTGCTGCTGGCGGTCAACGACAGCCCAAGCCTAGAAAGCGCGGGCGGGGGCACCCACTGGTCCCTGTTGGCGGTGGCGCTGGACCAGGGGTCCGCCTGGCACGTCGATTCGCTGGGCGGGGCCAACAGGCGAGTCGCCCAGGCCCTCACCCGGAAACTGGCCGCAGGACTGGACAGGTGAGCTGAGGGTTGAACGCGTTGCGGAATGTTAAGCACCCAGGCCGGCATCTATCGACCGGCTCGCTCGGTGCCCCTCCTGGCGCTACTCTTACCCCATGCGCCATGCTTCCCGGCTCAGGCACCTTGCCCTGCGTCCTGCGCCGGCCGCGCCGCAGCAGACCAATGGGTACGACTGCGGAGCATGCACCGTGTCAGCAGCGCAGGCGCTCTGGCGCTGCCCAGTGGCCGATTGGCGCCCGCCCCTGCGATGTCTCCAGCGAGCTGCAGGGGCGCAGGCAATGCGCCGGGAGGTGGCGGCCTGGGTGCGCCTGGCAGCTGGAGGCACACTGGAGAAGGAATGAGGCGGAGGCTCTTGGCATGGCCAGAGATCAGGCCTCGGGCTTTAATTCCAGTACAACCTCACAGGGCGCTGGAGCGCCATGGACAATTCGTTGCGCTGGTCGTCCTCTGTGTCGTCATGCCGCCCTGCGTTTGGCGGGGTGAATGGGTTGAAAGTATGTGAGACAACAGAGCTGCACCGCGCAGATCATCCACCACTTGACCAGAGTGCTCACCGTTCTGAATCAAGTGCTCGGGCCCTGCGCCAACCCCACCCACTGCGCCTGGAAGTCGGCGGCGGGCACGACGGCCGAGGCGGCCGCCGCATGCCCACCTCCACCCAGGGCGGCCGCCAGCCCGCTCACGTCCACACCTCCCCGCGATCGCAGGCTCAGCTTCAGGCTGTGCCCCGCCATGCCCTCTTCGCGGTACGCCACCACGCCCACGGGCAGGAAGGGCGCGGCGCGGCCCCCTGCCGCGGCGGCCAGGGCGTTGCCCAGCACGCTGCGCACGCTGCGCCCCTCGCCGTCCCCGTCATCCAGCACGGTGGCCAGGCCCTGGGCAGCGCCCAGCGGCCCATCTGCGGGGCCCAGCCGCACGGGGATGGCCCCCGCCAGCGCGGCCTGCACCCTTCCCTCTTGCGCCGCCAGGCGTGCCTCGCCGGCGCGGCGCACCTCCTCTGGGTCAATTGCCAGCAGGTCGGACCACAGGCTCCGGTTGAGGTTCGGGTCGTACTCCATGCCCGCCGCCGCGAGGCCGGCGTGGAAGGCGCGACTGCCGGGCAGCTTCCACGTCCACAGGTCTGCGTCCTGGACATACTCGTACACGGCAGTCACCCTAGGTGGCAGGTCCTGCAGTGCATGGGGAGTGCATGGGGGTAATAAGGGGGTCAGGGCGAATGCTTCAATGGCGAGATTGCTGGGAAGATTGTCGGGGAAGGGGCTGGCTTGTGCAATCTGCAAAGCAGGAAGCATGGGGGACATGGCCTCCTCTCCACACCAGGCGCTGCATACCAGCGGCTGGAAGTAGTCGTGGGAGATCATGGCGCCGCTGCGGTGCATGTCAAACAGGATCTCAACGCCCTCCAGCCCCCGGATCTCGGGTCGCGCCAGGTCCGCGGCGGCGGTCTTGTGATGGTCCAGCACGATCACCCGCTTGGGGTGCTGAGCGGCCAGGGCGTCGACGAAACCCGGTGGTCCGGAGAAGTCGAGCAGGTACACGAGGTCGTCAGACTGCGCCCAAATATCACATGGGTACTGTTGGAATCATCTGGTGCCGAGTTGAAGGTCCAGGACCCAAGCAATGGCTCCCCCACCCGCAGATCACCTTGATGCCCAGGCTCGAGGGCGCGAGAGGCTTAAAGGTGGTGTGTGGCACCCACACCACCGGTACATTGCACTTGGAATAGTACTGCTGCAGCGCTAGTGCTGCAAAAACGCCATCATGGCATGGGTAATGGTACAGGCAATGGATGCGGGAGGCTGGGAGGTCGCGCCCCAGTATTCGCGCAGCCATTGGGCGAGCTCCTGGGAGGCAGGACGAACGCGATCAGGCTAATTTGTTGATCATTGCTAGGGGTGATGATTAGTATGCATCGGCCGAGTTGTGCTGTGGTTGGGATCGGGGGCATCTCCACCACCCACAACGAGCATGACATAAACTGCGACGTCGACGATCAGCGCGCGCTAACCTCCAGAGGTCAAGAGCGTTAAAACAGCCGCGAAACATCAGCACCAGATAGTCCTTTCGTTTATGGTAGCATTTAAGAACATGTTTGTGTGCACTTGCTGGCGACCTGCTCCGTGATACCAGCTGAGAGATGGCCACCCTGACCGCCGTGGATGTCAGCAGCAATGGCCTGGCCGCAGTTGCTGCCCTCCTGACGGTCCTGGCCGGCCTAATATTCCTTTTGTACAGGCAGAAGGGGCCTGTCAGGCCTGCAGCTTCTGTGGCGGCCCCCCCTCCCGCAGCCAACGGAGTGAAGACGGGGAGCCACGTTGAGGAGGAGCTGCCCGCCGACCGGGTGCTCATCCTGTACGGCACCCAGACCGGCACCGCGGAGCGCTTCGCCAAGTCCCTTCGCTTCCAGTTGGAGGCCCGGTACGGCGGATCGGGCAAGAAGTTCGTGGCCCTTGACACTGAGGGGTACCCTGCCGCCAAGCACCTCCACCATGAGTCCTGCGTGCTCCTGCTCATGGCCACCTACGGCGACGGCGAGCCCACCGACTCTGCCGCCGAGTTCTATGACTGGGCTGTGGAGACCGCGGAGTCTGGCGACGACCCTGAGCTCCTCAAGGTGGGGCTGGTATGCGAGGAGGCTTGGAATGTGTGTGGTGGAGATTGCTGGAGTGTCTGGGCTCTGGGTGTGGCAGCGTACAGAGGCTCTGGGAAGTGTGTTTCCCGGGGGTTGGAGGTGGGGTGTGGGTGTGTTAAACGTTGGAGTCAGGATCGGTCAGGATGCTGGAAACTGCAAAACAGAGAGCTACTTGGTGGATCTCCTTCCGCTGTTTGTATGACGGGATTCCTGCTGCGCAAACATCGGCGGCCGCCCATCACTCAGCGCACCCCCCCCCCACTATCAAGCCCCACCCGAGGACCAGTCCCTCAGCGCCGCACCCACACCCTCCTCCATCCACCACCTCCGCAGTCCGTGACCTACGGCGTCTTCGGCCTGGGCAACCGGCAGTACGAGCACTTTTGCGCAGTGGGGCAGCGCCTGCATGGCGTCATGGCGGACCTGGGGGCCAGCCCCCTGCTGGACCCCGGCCTGGGCGACGACGACGACGACATCGACGACGACTTCGACGAGTGGACCCTGGCCCTCTTTGCCGAACTGGACGCGCGCGGCGACCTGGGTGCCGGGGCCGTGGGCGGCGCGGGCGGCGCCGCCGCCATCCCCTCCTATGCCGTCGAGACGGCGCCGGCCGGTGCAGCGCCCGCCGACGCCGACGCCCAGCGCTGCCGGCAGGGCCGGGGCACGGCGGCGCACGACCCCTTCCTCGCCTCCGTGCTGGAGGTGCGCGAGCTGCACACCGCGCTTTCCACACGCTCCTGCGTCCATGTCGAGCTGGACCTGGCCGGGTCGGGCATCGCCTACGCGCCAGGGGACCACGTCGCCATCTTTCCACGCAACGACGACGCCGTCGTGGCCGAGGCCGCGCGGCTGTTGGGGGCTGAGCCCGACTCCTGCTTCACGCTCGGCGCCGCGCCGGGCGGCCCCGTCCCTCCCTTCACTGGTGCGGCCGAGGGCGGGTTGGGAAGGAGTGCTTCCTTCTGGGCAAGCGCTGGGACGGAGAGTGACCGTGTGCGCCGGAGGACCCCAGGCCATTGGCCATGGATGCCCACTGGGCGGGCTGTTTCAAGGTGGTGTGGCCCGCACCCGAACCCCTCTTAAATCTCTAAACCCTCATCGCCCGCCTCATCCCAGGGCCCATCACACTGCGGGAGGCGCTGGCTGCCCACGTGGATCTGCTGGGCCTGCCCAGCAAGGCCGCGCTTTCCACCCTGGCGGCGTTTGCCAAGGACAAGGCGCAGGCCGCGCGCCTGGCGCGCCTGGCGGCGCCGGAGGGCCGGGACGAGTACCACGCCGAGGTGGTGGCCCCCCGGCGCAGCCTGCTGGAGGTCATGCGGGAGCACGCCTCTGCCCAGCCCAGCTTGGGTGAGAGGGAGGGGGGGAAGGGGTGGAGAAGAGGAAGCAGAGGGTAGTTGAGGAGAGGTTTCGTGGGCGCGGGAACACACCGACGGGCCGTCAGCTTTGAGCTTTTGAATGCTACCTCGTATCCAGCCCCGTCATCCCTGTTGCGGCTGCAACAACGTGGTCTGGCGACCTGTCCCGTAGCTAGGTCGCCCCTGAGCCCTCTGTCTTTCCAGGGCAGAACAGGCAACCCACTTCCCCCAAAATACAACCTCCAGGCGCATTCTTTGCCTCGGTGGCAGACACGCTGCAGCCCCGGTACTACTCCATCTCCTCGTCGCCCCGCGCCCACCCTGCCGCGCTTTCCATAACCTGCGTGGTGGTCGACGAGGAGCTCCCGGGCGGCCGCCGCCACCGCGGCGTGGCCTCCTCGTATCTGGCGCGCCTGCGCCCGGGCGACCGCCTGCCCGTGTTCGTGCGGCGCTCCGCCTTCCGCCTGCCCGCCGACCCCGCCACGCCCATCGTCATGATCGGGCCGGGGACGGGCTTGGCGCCCTTCCGCGGCTTCCTCCAGGACCGCCAGGCAGTGCTGGAGGCGCGGTCCGGGAGCGGGGGAGCGTCCACAGCTTTTGGTCCGGCCACGCTCTTCTTCGGCTGCCGCCAGCCCGACCAGGACTTCATTTATCGCGAGGAGCTGGAGGGCTGGGCGGCCAGCGGCGCGCTGAGTGTGCTGCACACCGCCTTCTCGCGCGCCGGGCCGCGCAAGGAGTACGTGCAGCACCACATCGAGGCGGCTGCCGAGGCGGTGTGGGACGTGCTGCAGGCGCGGAGCGGCTGCCTCTACATCTGCGGCGACGCCAAGGGCATGTGCCACGACGTGCAGCTGGCGCTAGCCGCGCTGGCAGGCCGGGCGCTGGGCGCCGGCGAGGAGGCGGGGGCCGACTGGCTCAAGCGCCTGGCGGCAGAGGGGCGCTTCATGCGCGACGTGTGGTAGGCCAATCCCATACAAAGAGGTGGGCGAGGCCTGAAGCAAGGCACCTGCTCCCGAGAGGAAGAGCGATGCGATGGGGCCTTGGATTGTAAGGGTGCCTTACTCGCACCGTCGCCGCTGTTCCTCCCCCACCACACTCCCCCAATCTCAGACTGCGTTTGCTTATGTATGCCTGTGCTTCCTGTGGGCGAACTCATTTTGTACCAGAACTTGCCACGCTGTCCCCCCTCGTGCCGGCACTCAGAGGGATTGCAGTGGCAGCACAAAGGCCATCACAAGGGTGATTGGACTTGTGCAGCAAGGCATGGGGTTTGCAAGCTGCGAGAGCAGCAAGCTTGGCAATCACATGCGCACCTCACTCCTCGTCATCGTCATCGTCGGCGAGCTGATACTCCTGTGTGGGACAGTACATGTGCGAGGCTGAGCTGTGGCGACTGAGGTGGAGCTCGTCAGTGGCAATCACTGCCAATGGAGCATCAAGCACCCATGACACATCACCAGGCACGTCCGTGGCACCTCCTTGGAGCACCATCCTGTGCCCTCTCAATCCACTGGCTGCAATGCACACTCTGCACTCCAGCCACCTTGTACCCCACTCCGCTCATGCCCACTCACCATGGCGACGTCCCACCGACTGCCCGGCGCGGCGGCCGACACATACTTGACAAACTTGAGGAGCTCCGTCTCCTCATCGCGCAGCACCAGGCTGAGGCAATTGGCGGCAGGGGAGATGTTGAGCACGCCCGACTCCGACTCCCCCGCCGCATCCCCCGGCGAGCGGTACACCTCGGCCGTCTCTGCGGCGCCGGCGCCGCCCTCCCCCTCATCGTCGGCCAGCATGTAGGCCTCGTAGCCGCCCACCTCGCCCCCCTCCCAGGCCTCGCCGGCCCCGGGGCCGGAGCCCAGCATGCACAGCACGGCGTCCAGGCAGGGCGCCGCCGCCAGCACACCGTGGTGGGCCACCGTGTAGTCCATGCCGCGCCGGAAACGGCGCACCTCGCCACGCGCGGTGCACGGGCGCAGTGTGGTCATCTAAGCGGGGGGGGTGGGGTTTCAGGAAAAGCAGGGGGAGGTGAGGAGGAGCTGGGAATTGGCGAGCAGCTCGAGGGGAATGGATACCTGTTATGCAAACTGGATCGGCTCAGGAAGGACTGCAAATTCGACTCTCAAGGGGCGGCATGGCAACCTGGCATACAAGGCGTCATTGAACCTGGGCACCCAGCAGCCGATCTGGCCTATTGCTGGCACGCTGAGACATGCACTGCATGGCCACACCCCGATATATCGCCGCCTCTCCACCATCTCACTCTCCATTGCACCCCTCCCATCAACCCCTCAGCCACTGACTCATGCGAATACTCAAGGGTCGAGCTCTCCAGGCCAGTTCCACACCTTTTCGACGAGGTGCGCGAAAGCGGAGCTGGTGAGGAGCTCCTCCCGCACCCGCTCCAGTATGGGTCCCGGGTCCGAGCCGGCCTCCGGCGTGCCGGTTGGCTCGCCACTGTACCGCAGGTACCGCTGCTTGAAGGCCGGCCCCACGGCCTCCCAGCTTGGGCCCAGGCCCACCGTGTAGGATGCCGGCGGTGGGCCCTCCCCCAGCCCGTCCCGTTCATCCGCCGCCTGGCAGGCTGCCGTCGCCGCCCGCGCCAGCTCCGGTTTGAGGAAGGCCTGCAGCTGCACCGACCCCTCCTCCCGGAAGCGAGCGGCCACCTTGGGCCAGGTGGCCTCCGCCAGGTAGACGGGGTTGACGTAGCGGGCCAGCACCTCGAGCTCCGCCTCGGGCAGGGGCCCCGCAGTGGCTGCTGCGTCGCTGCCCCCAGGCTGGGCGCCGGGCATGAGCTGGAAGTCCCGGGTCCGGGGGTCTGACTGCAGCTGCAACTGGCGCAGCGTCGCCGAGTCGGCGCCCTCGGGGGGAGTGTCCCGGTGGAACCAGCCCTGGGCGGGAGCGGGGGGGGGCATTGCTGTCCACACCGATCCGTGTATTTGGGTGATGGAGTGCGAGGGTACCTGAGCAGAGCCACATGCTCAGGTGGAAGATGACCACACCTTCACACCAGCCACCCCGCCAACAAACCTGGATGCTCATCCGGGGCTGGTCCACAGTAAAGTTCTCCTGGATGGAGTGGAAACTGACGCCTGGCTGCACCGCAAACATGGCCATGGTGTTCCAGAGGGGGAGCACGCTGGCGCTCGGGAAGACGGCGGGCTGAGACTTGAGCTCTGCTCAGGGTTGAGGGGGGAGGGGAGGAAGTGGGTGAGCAGGAGCTACCCGCAATGCAGCATGGTGTAGTCATGTTTCTGATCCATGGCAAAAGTGTAAGCCAGAGCCCTGGGTATGAAGGCACTTCCTCCACGGATGCCAAGCTCGAGACTCACCCCAATCCCTCAGAGCACCCGGCGATGACCACCCCGCCAAGGTGTGCACCCCACTGCGCACACACACGAAGCATTGCGGCCCTACCTGGGTCCTGGGGGTAGAGCTCCAGCAGGCCGCCATTCTCTGCCTTCCAGGGCCGCTCCGGGTCTGTGAGGTAGATGATGAAGGACACCGCCCGAGTGCCGATGACATCGTCGTGGCAGAGCAGGTGGCCGCCCCGGGCGTGCACATTGCAGGCGCAGTCGGTGCGGTCCGACAGCTCCCCGCACCCCGTCACCGCGGAGACAAAGGCGCGGAAGTCGGGGCTGTAGAGCGCGTCGCGCAGCGCCCGCACCGTGGGGAGCTTGGCCGCGCTTTCCGCATCCAGGCCGTCCAGGTTGGCGAGGTCGCCTGCTGGAGGTGGGGGAGGGAGGGGGATGAGCGTGTGGACCCAGGTATCCATGCCCCATTCCCCACGGCCGTGATGCAAACGCGCTGGAGCAAGGTGAAGGCAAGCGATTCCCAACTGGCCTGTCTGGAACATGTTGAACAGGTCCGTCTCCTTGTACGTCGCCTGGACGTTGGAGATGATCTCCTCGCGCACCGCTGCCAGGGCATCGTGCTCGCAGATGTCGGTGATGACGCAGTGTGGGTATGGCTGGGCTGCCTTGTACGCTGCTGCCAGCGCCTCCCGCGACTCCGTCCCCGTGACACTGGGCCGGATGATGTCGACGGCATGGCCTGCTGTCTTGGCCTTCTTGGGCACTGGCTCCGAGTCTGTGGAGTCATGTGTGTCATTTAATTAATAAGAAAGGACGTGCATGCGGTTGCTTTACATAGAGGGGCATGAACCTTCTCACAGGCGAGGTCGTCGCCATCGACCAAATCGACAGAAGCTCACCAGAAGTCATGTTTGTATAGTTTATATGCGAGAATTTATATGTGGTAAGTTTATACCACTTCTGACGGATCAAATTCGGTCACTGCTAGTATTTGCTCTGGCCATGCACGTAGACATCATGCAGAGCTGCGCGCGCGCGCCATACAGCATTCCTACTTGAAAACTTGTGCGATCGTGACGCAGCATGCGGGGTTTGACAGTACGGCTTTCCCGGCAGCTTGTCCACAGGAAGTGTCCGAGTCCAGCAATAACGCCTACGAAGGAGCCATCGCGAGAGCGCGCCAGCCTTGGCACGAGGCGTGATCACTATCTGGTGGCGAGGTGCATCGTCTGACACTGGTCCCTTGCCTTCGATCATGTCCTCTATCTGATTGCTTTATAGAGTGACCCCTTCAGATCGCACATGGAGAACTCGGGCGTCACGCACCAGTACGGCGCAATCTCCTTGGCCCAGAGGGGAGGAGCGGTGAGCGGGCTTTGGCCTGGGAGCATGAATGTTGCGTCCACAGGAAGAGCAACATGCGATTCATTCTCTTTGAACCCTCCTTTACGTGGATCTCCACTCCTTCCACACAAACACACAGGCATCTGGCGCCCTGAAGGCCTCCAGCGCTGGGCTGTCGTGGAAGCGGTCCAGTGGAGGGAAGGCGGTGGACGTCCCTCTCGCTGGTGAGCCTGATCGTTTGATGGTGCTGTTGTGTGTGGAGTGCTGAACCGTGTGCGGGGCGGGGCATTGTTTTGGATATGCATCCGTGGATCCAAGGCTTCCCTGACATGGGTAACTGTAATTTCCTTTCAAGGGTGGGAACCTTTCACCCCCCTGCCAAGGATCAGGTTGCCTCACTCTCCTGGAATGGTGCTGCCTTCATTGACACCAGCTCATTCAACCCACTGCTACCCCCCAGCTCCCCACACTCACACCGCCTCCCCACACAACACCCAGATATCAAGTCCCTGGCCTGGTCCCGGGGCCAGAAGCACAGCATGCTCAGCGTGCAGCGCGTGGACGGCTCGTTCCTGGGCTTCACTGGCTTCCGCGACGGCGACGCCACGACCCTGGCCTCCGCACTTTCCCGGCCCGTGCCCGAGCAGGCGCAGGCCACGCTGGGGCACAACTGGGGCGACGCGGCGGCCGACGGCGCGGGCCTGACCTTCAGCGTCGGGGGCGGGCCGGCCTTTCGCCTGCCCCTCACCGACGTGGTCCAGGCCCAAGCTGTGCGCGAGGAGGTGATGCTGGAGTTCCCCGCCGACGACGCGGCGGCGGGGGAGCACGTGGACGCGCTGACCGAGGTCTCCTTCTACCTGCCCAAGGCGCCGGCGCCGGCGGCCGCCGAGGCTGGGGAAGCAGGCGGGGACGAAGTCACGGAGGCCCCCTCCGCCGCGCGAGCGCTGCTCCAGGCGGTGCTGCCCTACACCGACGCGGGGGCGGCCACGGGCGACGCCATTACCTCCTTCGACCAGGTGGCGGTCATCGTGCCGCGCGGCCGCTTCGACGTGGAGATGTACGCCTCCTCCCTCAAGCTGCTGGGCCAGGCCCAGGACTTCCGCGTGGCCTACGACACCATCCTCCGCATCTTCGTCCTGCCCAAGACCAACGTGCCCCAGACCCTGGTGGTCATCTCCCTAGACCCGCCCATCAGGCAAGAGGGGCTTGGGGTGTGGGTGTGAAGGGGGGGAGGTGGAGAGGGTTTGCGGGGGGGCCGGAGCTGCTGGTGGGAATGGGGCAGGAGAATCCTCTACATGGCTCCTCACCACCCTAAAACCCTCACCCCCTCCCCACCCCACCACCCTGTACAGGAAGGGTCAGACCTTTTACCCGCACATCCTGTGCCAGTTCCCCAGCGACGAGCAGGCCACCCTGGAGCTGGACATCACTGACGAGGCGCTGGCAGCCAAGAACGAAAAGAACGGCGGGAAGCTGCAGCGAAGCTATTCGGGCCCTGCCACCGACGTCTTTGCGCGCGTGCTGCGGGGGCTGTCGGGCTCCAAGCTCACGCGCCCGGGCGCCTTCCGCGACGCGGAGGGCTCGGGCTTTGCCGTCAAGTGCTCGTACAAGGTGGGTCGTGGGTTGGGTATGCGGCACAGGGGTTGCAGTGGCAAAAGGCTGTGCATGGGGCTTCTGGTGTGCACCGTGCGGTGGCGGCGACGATCCGCCATGACCAAGCGCGCCCTGGTCAGGGCAGACCTGCGAGCACATACTCACCCGCCCCACCCCATGCTGCACGCAGGCGGACGACGGATACCTGTACCCGCTGGAGCGCGCCTTCTTCTACGTCCAGAAACCGCCCCTGCTCCTCGTCTTCGACGACGTGGACGCCGTCGAGTTCCTGCGCCCCGCCCAGGGTGGGCAGGCTGTGGCGTGGCGCCGCATGCGGCTGATGGGGCATGCTCGCTGTCTCTGCGAAGGGTTGTATGCTGGGCACCTCCCAGCACGCCGCGTGAAATACGGAAAGCCCTTTGCAAAACATATCCGTGTGGTCATGACTCTGCGTGTGCCCGTACACAGGCATCCCCTGCCCCACACTTCATTCAAACGCAGGCGTGACGGCGGCCAAGACCTTTGACCTGAGCGTCCGGCTGCGCAACAGCCAGGACTACCTGTTCCGGGGCATCCCGCGCGGCGAGTGGACCAATCTCTTCGAGTTTATCCAGGCCAAGCAGCTGCGCATCGAGAACTTCAAGGAGGCGCAGCAGGGCCCTGGAGCCACCGCGGTGTCCTATGCCGCCCTGGGCGGTGGTGAGCTGCGCGTGTGGTGGCGGGCCAGCTTGCCCTGTAGCAATACTATGTGGGGCAACACAGCTCCACGCGAAGCTTGGAAGGGCAGGTGGGCCAATTTTCTCTGGTCCCAATATGTACCCCCTCCCTCACCATTTCCCCTAACAACGCACGCAATGCCAGGTCTGGGGGAGGAAGGCGGTGATCTGGAGGAGGACGAGGACGAAGAGGACGAGGACTTCGAGGCTGGGGTGGAGAGCGAGAGCTCGGATGGGGAGGACGAGGACGAGGAGGGCCAGCCGATCGTGGTCCCGGAAGACGACGAGGAGGTGCGCGGGCGCCGGTGTGAGGGGGCGAGACTGGGCGTGATATACGATCATGGCCATCGGCGTGGTGATCGGGTGTGGATCAGGGCGAATAGTGGGTTCCGGGGCGGGTTTGTGTCGCGGATGCAATCCCGCGCGGGGGCCGATCGCCCCGGGACGGTCCAGCTGCCCCTCAGCGCCTGCACAGCAACGGAGGGCATGTGCCCGTGATCGGGGGCCCCCTCTCACTGTGTGGGACATCCCCTGCATCGGCCCGTCCTCCTCACAATTCAAATCGTCAGCCCGGCATGCTCGCCGTCTGTCACTCCGCCTTGGGTTCTTTTCGCACCTTTACTCCGCCAGCCCGCCCCAGTCGCACCGTAGTTGCGTTTCCCCGCCTCAGCTCCCGCTCATCACCCCGCTCCCTCCTCATGGGCAAGCAGGACGAGAAGCCCGCAAAGAAGGTCAAGGCCGCCGAGGATGCCCCGGCCAAGAAGACCAAAGCTCAGTCCAAGGCTGAAGGTATGCTGGGATCAAAATGCGAGTTCGTGTGGGACAGGGTCGGCCACCCATCGGTGGTCGGGAAGCTCACTTGCACCCATGCCCCGGGATCCGGGGCCCTGTTCCCTTCGCATCCCTACCTCCCAACCTAGCCTCCCTTCCGCTCCACCACGCAGGCGGTGTGAAGAAGGCTCGCAAGAAGAAGGACAAGAATGCGCCCAAGCGCGGCATGTCTGCCTTCATGTTCTTCTCCCAGGACCAGAGGGAGTCGGTGAAGGCCGACAACCCCGGCATCGCCTTTGGCGAAGTAGGCAAGGTGCTGGGCCAGCGATGGAAGGAGCTGTCAGAGGCGGACAAGAAGCCGTACGAAGAGAAGGCCGCCAAGGACAAGGTGCAGCGATATGGGGTTGGGAGTGTTGCGAGGGCGGCAGGTCCTCCTTGCGGGGCTCACCTGGCTTCCTGGGTCCCTCTCTGGGGCTGGTGATGGCGATGCTTGTGGTCAAGCACGCTCCACTGCGCTCAACCCTGGCTGCTTCGACTGCACAGGAGCGGTATGAGAAGGAGAAGTCGAGCTACGAGGGCGGAGCAAAGCAGGAGGACACCCCTGCCGCAGAGGCCGGCGGCGACGATGATGATGACGACTCCGAGTGATGCTCAAGCGTCGGTCACGCTCCCCCTTCATTGATGAGTCTCTGCCGTGTGCCCTGCTTCTTTGCTTGTCCTGACTTGATCCCGCTGCCTTTCACCATGACCGGGTGCGACCCTGCAGGGGTGTAATGCTCGGCCCCCTGCCTTTTCTGGGTGGCAAATGATCAGCAAAGCATGGCGAGGCGTCGTATTCTTCATCGGGGGCCAAGGTTGGGCATGCCGTGGATGACAGCCGAGTCTCTCAGGAGAGCAGGCTACTCGTGGCACCCTCTTCAGAGGTCCTGGTGTGCTGACCTGATCTCAGGATGTTCCTGGTCCTGGGGCTGCTCCTCCCCCGGCTCCCCCTCCCCCCCCACTTGCTGCTGCTGCTGCTGCTGCCGGGCCCTCAGCACCGGCAGGTCCATCTCGTCTGCGCACAGCTCTCCATACCAGTCCATGGCCGCCACCCCACACCTCCTCGCTCAGGTAGTCTCGCCGCCGGATGCACTGGATGGTGAGCTGCCCTGCCGCGTCGACTGCTGTGGTCCCTGCCGCGCTCCCAAACCCTGCACATGAGAGGATGGGGTATTGGGAACAGGTGTCATCGTGCTGGGCTGGTCGGCGGTGGAGCACACACGAGAGGCATGGTGCTGCGCGGCCCCTGAACGCGGAGTGTGCCTGACCCTCCCCACAGAAAGCCCAGCTGCTGATCTTTGTGCCCTCTGGCAGGAGCGATGCATGTGGTGGGCGCCCCATCACGTGCAGGCATTCGCCCCCTTCCACCCTCCCATCGGCGTCGCTCGCGAGCACCCCCGCCACCTCGCCCCCCGCCCGCCTCGCCCCCCGCCCGCACAACCCCACACCACACACCCGCCCACCCCTCTCCTCCCCCCCCCTCCGCCTGCCTGCTATGTCGCCATCAGAGGACAGGGCCACCGCCACCACCTCCGCCCCCGGGTCGTGCTCCATGATCCAGTCGAGGTCCTGGCGCGACACGCACGCCCCGCCCCCGGCCTGCCACGTCATCATGTCGCGGTCGTCCCAGACCCCCCCGCCCCAGGCGCAGGCCTGGGGCGAGGGCGAGTGGCTGAACAGGCAGGCGTCTGTGACGTGCGCGGCGGCCCAGCCGTCGGCCGCCAGCGCTGCCGCCAGCAGGCCGTCGGCATGCTCCGCGCCGAGGTCCGGCGCCGCTACGGCGCGCGCGCCCGCGCCAAAGCCGCGCCGCTCGCGCAGGAAGCGCGCGTACCGCAGCACGTAGGCCCCCAGGTCGGTGTGGCACCAGGCCAGGCGGTTGCGCTTGCAGGCGGGGGCGGGGGCGGGCAGCGTGGCCAGGCGATCGCACTGCGGCGCGGTGGGGCGCTGGTAGCGCGAGTAGAAGTCGAAGGCCACGACATCGGCCGAGCCGCGCGCCGCCTCGGCCGCCGCGCGGGCCAGGAAGGAGTCGGCGTACTCGTTGTCGCCGTTGGTCACCAGCAGCCAGGTGGTGTCCTCGGGGCAGGCTGCAGGGCGGAGGGAGGAGGGGGCTGGGGGGGTGGATTCATGGACACTGAGAGAGAAACGGCAAGGACAAAATCCCAACGCTGGGATAAGCGAACGGACGGATTGTAACAGTGGATCAGGGGGTCAGACACTGAGGTAGCAAGTGATGGGTGGTGCATTTCATGCAGCCCCCGGAGCCACAGAGCGTGATTCACATGGATGCCACTGCCCGTTGGCCCACCAAACACTGCATCGTCTGTCAGGTTGTATAAAAGGGCATGGTAGTAGGGCGACCACATCCCATCCTCCGTCTTGGCTGCAAAGTCGGGCCCAATCTGTGCGAAGATGGGTGCGCTGTAGGGCTTGATGAGAGATACTTGTTAAGGGGAAGGAGGACCCGGGCACTTTCCCCATGCACCAACCACGGCAGCTCTCTGCTGCTCACCCACTCCGCAAAGACCCAGATGCGGGGGTCGTCAGACGCGGCCACTATGCTGTGCAGCTCAGGGAAGGCAGCTCCATCCATGACCAGGATGACAGCTTCCCATCTGCAGGGGGTTTGGGAATGAGAGATCGGGTCTATAGGCCGTCATAAGAGCTCACAAAAGGGCAGTCCAACATGACTTGCACAAAGGGAACCATCCCGGCACCACTCGCCTACTGAAGCTCTGACGCTGCAGAGAGCGAAGGAGGCGCGGCAGCCCAGTCTCCGCGTCTGCATGACCCCTGTACGTCCGCACGACGATGCAGAATTTATTCAGAGACTCAGTTGAAGTGCTGTCGTTTGCAAGTACGGGAGTCGCGGCGAGAACTAGAATGAGCAAGCATGCCAGACCCCGATGCCAGGGCATGGCGTCGAATAGGACTGTGAAGAAGTGCTGATGGATCACGCGGAAGTCCTCTCGATCCGGCTGTCCCAATCAGCAGGTCGAAAGGAATATTTGGATAGCGCATTGCTGATCATGGCCGTGGCCGGAGGCGCCGATTGCATCGTGCTGTGGTAGATCATCTCCCGACAGCATCAAGTTGCGAAACAAGTTTTCACTGTTTCCTCAAGGAATGGGACCCAGCGACTGATACGAGAAGAAAACGGCTTCTGAAAGCCTCAGTGTCACATGGGCGTCAGCAACAGCAATGCGAAAGTATCTTATGGTCTGCGCCCCAGTGTATAGAGCGTTGTTATGCGGCATAATTGAATGCAAGGGGAGACGAGCCCAGGGACTTGATGGGCTCCTCCCCTCCCTCGTCAGTCATGGTCCTGTGGTGGGGCGGCACCCTCCCCGCTGCCCTCCTCGCTTTCGCTCTCGTGCGGCCGGGGGAAATGGGCCCCGATGAAGGAGCCATAGTCTCGCTCCGGGTTGGCGACGATAAAGTCCTCAAGGTCGGACAGCTCCCCCTCGCCCACGCACTCGCCCCCCTCCTCACACAGCACGGCCTTCAAATAAGGGTTAGTCACCCTGGCCAGCCTGGCACGGCGCCGGGCCGCCGCGTTCCGCCCGGCGCCGGGCGCCGGCTGAGCGGGCGGGGCGTCGGCGTCCGAGGATTCCGGCGACGCGGGGCTGGCATCCGCGCCGTCCGCGCCGCCCGGCTCCCCAGGGTCGAAGAGGCGGGGCGCCGCGTCGGCGGTGGAGGCCAGCGCCGCCACGCAGGCCTCGGGGCAGGTGCGGAGGAGCTCGGCGCAGGCCGCCTGCAGCCCCATCACCTCTTCCAGCAGGCGTCGCGCCTCGAGCGCCGCCGCTTCGTGTACCGCGACGCACCCCCCCACCCTGCCGGCCAGCTCCAGGCTCAGGGCCAGGACCTCCGCCGCAGCGTGCGCAGCGTGGGGCGGGGTGGCGGCGCGCGGGTCCCGGCTTCCCCGCCCCGCATGAGCGCAGGTCAGCGCATCCAGCTCGGCAGCCAGGCGGGCGAGCGGCCGGCGGGCGCAGGCGAGGCAGGCTGCCATCAGGTCCAGGGCGCCACTCACCAGCGAGGCCGGCGGGGCAGCGCCGGGCACGATGGGGCGACCCGCCGGCTCGCAGTCGCACGGAGAGGGCGGCCGACGCGGACTCGCATCGGCCCTCGCTTTCCCGCGATGCCCCAGGTCGCGACATGGCGCCCCCCCCTGGCGTCCAGCAGCACCTCGCACGCACAGGTGGCCGCCACGTCCCACACCGGCAGCAGGGCCAAAGCCGTCGTAGCTGGTGTCGCTGCCGCGTCGTCCGCCGTCTGTGGGTCTGCGGGCGTCGCGAAGATTGCGATCCCCGTCCATCCCGCAGCCGCCGCCGCCAGGCGGCGGAACAGCCAATCCAGGGCAGCGCGGAGGGTGTCGCCCCGGACCCCCACCACAGGGTGGTCGAGTGCCTCTTCCACCACCCAGTCCGGCAAGGGGTCCTCCGTGCAGTCTGCATGCCCTGCAGCATGGAAGGCGAGCCAGGCCAGTGATGCCCAGACTGTCACAGCCTTGTCCTGTGAGGGTGTAAGCAAGGGGTTACTAGGAGAAGTGCTTGCGAATGTGGTCGACACGGAGATGCAGGGAGGGGGTGCCCAGGCCGACCTGCACTGTGAGGGACTTGGTAGAATGAAAGCTCCTCGTGCAAGCCAAAAGAATACTTGTCTGAAACAACACATCGCTCATGCCACCACCCACGCACCGCCAGCTCTGGGGCTCTGCCCGGGGTCGGTTCCAGGTCCAGGAGGGCAGTAGCGGATGATGGGGTGAGATTGGATGGGCCCAGGCGGCTGCTACTCAGGACCTCTCGTAGGATGTCTGGTAGCAGCGCCAGCGGCGCATAGCGAGCCACCCGCTCTGTAAAGGTTGTGTGTGGGAGGAAAGCAGGATCACGGACGGCACACTGAATCCTGCAACAGTGCGACGGACTGGGTGCAGGGCTTTGGCGCACCTACCCATAACCCCCGCTCTGAAACCCCCTCTCGCCCCAACTTGAGGACCCACCCGCGAGAGCAGCCTGCTTCGCCTCCTGTCGCGCCAGTGGCATCAGCCAGCAGAGCAGCTTCAGCACAGCTTCCAGCCACACCGGCGCGGCCCAGCGTGCACGTCGCGTGACCAGCTCGTGGAGGTGCAGGGCCAGGGTCAGCCCCACCATGCCCAGCGGGCAACTGGAGGCCCCTGCGGCGGGGCAGGTGAGACGGAGTGGGGCGTCGATGGGCAGGAGAGGGATGTGGACAGGTCGCCCCTGAACAGCACAGAGTCCAGGGACCGAGCGCCGATCCGAGCCTAGTTCAGAGCAGACGGCCCCACCCCCTCACCCCTCCACCCCCCTCACCCTGCATGGCGGCCGTCCAGCAATTGCGGCTCTGGAAGCCCAGCAGGCCCAGCGCGGCCTGCACCCCCAGCGCCACGGCATCACTTCCCTCGAGTGGGGGCAGCAGGGCCTGGACCCAGGCCAGGGGTCCATTCGCAGCCCCAACCTTGTCCCCGGCATAGACCTCCCCCGCGCCGTCACAGGCGCGCAGCGTGCACAGGGCCAGGCCCAGGCAGGCGGCGCCGGCGCCCTGCCACGGCGCGGCCACGCTGGTCTCCAGGAAAGAAGCGGGCAGGGAGGCCGGAGCGCCGTCCGCCGTCCCGCCCCCGAACGCAGCGTCCAGGGCGCCATCCACGCCGCCCCCGCCGCGCGCGGCGGGGGGCGGCGCGGAGTCCTCGTCGAACCAGTCCCGGTACCGGGCGTCCTGGAGTGAGGAGGGGAAGAAGGCGCTTCAAGAAGGAAAGATGTATGATATGAGCTCCTGCTGAGCCTCACACATGCCATATGCTGCGCAGGTAGATTTGTAGGGCAGCGCCCCCTCCCCCGAGCCCCCTTGGACCCTGCCACCCTAGACTCACCCCCAGCAGGTCCAGCATGGACTCCTTGTCGGCGATGTAGGCCGCCCACATGGCCTCCCGCTCCTCCTCGCCCATGTCGGGGGTGGGGCGCATCAGCACCCGCGCCGGCGGGAGAGACCCGGAGTCGGAGTCCGGCTGCTCGCCGGAGGCTCCACTCCGGCCCGGGGAGGGCGGGCCTGGCGCAGGGATTGGTAGCAGCGGGAGCTCGGCATCCAGGCGCTGAGGCTGGATTCGGCGCCGCGGGGGCTCACTGGCGGCTGGCGGTCCTGCTACCCCGGCATGCAGCTCTTCTGTACCGAGGTCAAGGGGTGCAGGGGTGGCAACCTGCCCATTGCCCTGCATGGGTTGCAAGGCAGCATCACCCATCGCGAGGAGTGGGTGCACTGCAGGGGCCTCTAGGCTCCCTTCCTCCATGCTCGCCCTGTTGCTGGGGAGGGGTCGTTCCGCTTCTTCTGGGACCCTGCCAGCCGCTAGACGCGCGTCGCGGGCGCCTCCCCACTGCGACGCGCTTTCCCCCTGTGACTGATGCCCTGCCCCTGCCCCGCCCAGGAGGAGGGCGAGCAGGTCGGGGGGAGGGGCTGCCGCCGCCTCTTGTGCCTGCCGCTGCCGCTTTGTCGCCTTGCCTGTGCCCTTTGGGGTAGGCTGGCTCTTCTGCACCACGGTCGGCCGCCCCGCCCCAGCGAGCGCGTCGTGCAGGCGGTAGGCAGTCATCAGCGCTGGCCCGCCGTGTCGGACCCCGGGGTGGAGCACCAGGTGTGGCGCCGTCAGGCCCTGCAAAAGCAGAAGGGGTTGGTGTCGGATGGGACCACAGGGAATTGGCGAGCATGAGAGGGGGAATAGCCGGCAGCGGATGTGTGAGATGAGGGGGCAGGAATGCCCTGATCCAGGTTCCAGGAGACTCGCCAATGTGCCCAAGGAACCTGGCACCGCCCGCGGCACCCTCCCAAGGAAGAACCTTCTGACTCCCACCAACTCGCCTGGATGCAGGCGCAGTGCCCCAGCCAGACGAGGCGCAGGGCCTCAGCATGCGCAGCGTGGTCTCCACCGGTCGCAAGGGGGCCCTGAGCCACGAGGCCAAGCGCATGGGCCAGCAGCGGTGGCGCCAGGCCGATGCGGGGCCCCTGGCGGCCCCCGACGCCGTCTGGGTCCAGGAGCAGCCGCAAGATCTGTGCTCGCAGCGGGGGCGGCCAGTCGACCACGTCGGAGCTCCGGCTGCCTGGTGAGAGGGGGGTTCTTTTGTGTGTGTTAGGGGAGGAGGGGTGGAAGGGGACATGAGTGGGAACATGGAGGAGGTAGAGCCAGTCAGCATGGCGCTACGCCGCACATCACTCATCTGACACGCTGGCAGGAACGAATCAAGGGTCCTCGTACATGAGAAGTGCCCCACCGCTCATACCTAGCGCGGCGAGGTACTGCGCCAGCTCCCAGTGCACCGCCAGGAGGGTGGAAAGCGCGGCCAGCGAGGTCCTGGCACCCTGCACAGCCCCTGCCTCCTCCGTGACCGGCTGGAAAGCGCGGCCCGCGCAGTCCCCCGCCAGCAGCAGGGCCAGGGCCTGGATGCGCCGCGCCCGCTGCGCTGCCCGGCCCTCACCCCAGGCGCCGACGATGCGCACGACCGTGGCGGCACAGGACAGCTGCGCGGCGAGCGCCCGGATTGCCCGCCGGCGTCCCAGGCTGGTCGTGGCCGTCCCGGCCACGAGGATCAGGCGGAGGGCGGGCGCGGAGGCGGGGCTGGGGCGGAAGTCGGGGGGCTGAGTTGTGTCCTGTGTAGGATCTTGGGCCTCTTCAGCCTCCCCCCTCCCGCCGCCCTTCAAGCCTCCCGGGAACCCAGCCTCGAGGACATTCAGGGCGAGCGCCAGGAAGGGTTCCAGGCCATCCCGTGCGGACGCTCCCGTGGCCGCAGCCGTCGCTGTCGCTGCTGCCTGGAGGTGCCCCGCCAGCGACTCCAGGGCCCTGGCCTGCATGGCGTCCGGCAGGGAGGAAAGCACGCCCGCCAGCAGTCTGGCAGCGCCGGCGTGCGCCAGCACCAGGTCGGCGTGCCGCTGCAGGAGCAGGGACCACATCCACGGCTCCCGCTGAAAAGTCTGGTGGAGGGCGCTGCGGCACAGCTGGACGCGGGAGGGGCCAGGGGAGCGTGGTGATGGGCGGTGGGTTGGGAAGCAGTGGGATCGCAAGGCATGTGGAGGGGCAGGGGAACACACTGACTCCTCGAGAGCCCCCATGGCACCTGGGTGAGGTCTGGGGTGTCCAGGTCGGACGCTCGCTGCATGAGCAGGACGAGGCCCTGCGCCAGGGCTTGGCGCTGGGTGGATTGTACGCCGTACCCCTTTGAAGGGGTCCTCGGCTCATTCGGGGCCTTCTTGGCGGGCCTCAGGTTGGGAAATCGGGCCAGGATCGAAGCCAGTGAGGAGGGCAGCTCCGTCACCTGCGCGCAGAAATGTGATCGTCAGGTGGATCCTGTGACGAGACTGCTCTTTATTTTCTATCTCTAAGACAGAACCAGCCCATCAGGTATTGCTGGCGCACCGTGAGCTGCTGTACATGGGCTTCCACGGCGGACATGGCGTCCACCGTGGAGGCCCCAGCTGACAGCGATCGGTCGTCGAGCGGCTTTACGGGCGTGATGTAATCGGAGCTAGAATATATTCTATCCTTGCACGAGTGAGAACAAGCTTGAAGTCGTGGCTCAGCGCGTGGCATATGTGTATCTAACATCGCGCTCTGAAGATCGTCGCGATGCTTTTGAAACTATTTGAACAGATGTATCGGTCGGCAATCACCCATTAGGGGTCAAAGCTTGGAGAGAATGAGCAGGAGGACGGGGTCAGATTGGTCACGAATCAATCTACAGACGTCAAGGAAGGTGGGCTCGCTACGTCGCTGTCTGTCGCCAGGTGTCATTGGGGCTGGCGGATTATGGTTGCCTTGGGACCAGCACCATGCATTCGCTGGCGGCGGGAGTGTCTAGCCACAACCCTCGGCTTTGTGTGGTCCTGCGATGGCGACAGATGGCCCTCGACCGCCAGTTTCTGATCGACGGGCTGAGACTGGGTGGAAGGCACGCTGGCCTCCTCCGAGAAGAGCGCCTCCGTACAGCCCCGGGAGTCGGGCCCCTTTGGGCTGCACGGCTCTGAGGCGGATGCATCCATTCGAAGCTTCTTGGGCGGCGACATGTCATTGTCGATGTAGTGTAGCTCCTCCAGCAGCCCTTCGCTGCCAGTGGCAGACTGGATGTGTCTCAGGACTTGGGACATCTGTGCGATATCAGGCGTGGGAGTGGGGAGGCACGAGGGTCACAGGCATTGCATCGCCAAAGGTGCAAATGCTGCAGCGTATGTCACGCCGTGCAGACCCGCCCATCATCCATGTGTGGATGCCGGCGGAGCTGCCTACCTCGGACTCTACAGCCTGTTCGAGCTCCTCATCTGTCAACTGGTCCTGGCTTGCTCCTCTCTGAAGCAGGGGTGCCAGCAGGTCTGCAAGGGGTTGCACAAGGATGAAGGAGCCTGGCTCAGACCCTCGCCGCTGCTTTGCAGCGGCTGGCAGGAGCAAGCAACTGGGACTGACCGAGCATGGCACCCAGGGCATGCAGCCAACAACGTGCCTCTCCTCACCAAACGCAAACTCGGGGACCCTGTCTGCAGCAACGCTTGTGCTGAGTGCCTGGGGTGGAAGCCTGCAGCGGGGGTGGAGCATGAGATCGGGTCCCGATGCCTCGCCCTTCACGAGGGCAACATCTGCATGGTAGGTAGTCTTCTTCCAGCCAAAGATTTCACGGAAACCTCCATGCAAGGCTTCAATAACCACTGAATCCGCACGGCCCATGCTGTACCTCACCGCACGCTCTGGCTCAGACCCTGCTGGAGTTCCACCTTGGCCGTGACCGTCCCTGCAGAGAGGATGTGCTTTCTCTTTAACTGAGCATGGCCAGGAACAAGAGCAAGGATCCCCGCCTCCAGCAGGCACACGTACAGGAGCTTGTTGCGGTGCCCCCCACATCCACTCCTGCTCCATGGAACACCTCCGTCAGCTTGTCCAGCATCCTCGCTGGTGGCAGGACCACCCCTCCACGCTCCTCCTGTGATCCAGGTTCCAGTTCTTGACTGACGGAATGATGCAGTGAGTTGAGCACCCATCATGCGTCATAAACACACAGGGAAACAACCAAGCATCCTGATACAAGGCTCACAGCATCTTCTATGACGTCTTGCAGTGTGAACTGGGCGACAGCAGCCTCCCTGAAGTCTGTCGAGGCCAGCAGCCTATGGAATGCGGGGTGTGAGATCCTCGGCGTACATCGAGGCGGCCCATCCATGGCTATGGCACGCTCCTGTGCACCCAAATTAATCGCACATCTTGTATTCGTGGTCCTGGTCGCGACCTATCAGCCTGTAGATGCGGCGCGGCTCGGTCCCTGGCCTGCTCCTCCCATGAGCCCTGACGGCCGGCAGGGCCGGCATTGCTATCGCTCTGGCATCCTACCCCATGCTTCACATTCTCAGAAAGCATGCATGAGAATCTGTACAGCCCCAAGGCGTCGGCATGCAAGGGATGTGCTGCACTGTCGGAAGTTTTACGTTTTCGGAGAGCGCGCGCTCGCCGGCTGACAGGTTTCGACGTCCAGGGTCATAAGCATGTGGGCTGTCATTACACATTGGGGATCCATCCTGACTCCTTACGCATCCTCCCTAGTGTCCATGAGCACAGCCAGCTCATCCGGCGACAGCTGGATCCCCGGTAGCAACGCCGCTCCCTCCCAGAAATCGAGGCTGCTGTGCACCACCCTCTCCACTGCAGGGAGCTCTGGGTGCACCCTGCAATGCCTGGCCAGGCCCAGGAGGCGCAGGGTGCCGGGGTTCCTTTTGTCCTGCCACTCCACGCCCCGCCTGCTGGACACCAGGTCCAGAGCCTGCAAGCTCGTAGGCAGGCACAGGTCCAGGCGTCCCTTGGCCCCAAAGTTGCCGCCCGGCATCATCTGCTCGCCGTCGGTGTCCTGCACCCTCAGCACCCGCAGGCCGGCGGGCAGGCGCACATCCACTGTCGAGTGGCAGGCCACCTGGAGGACGGCCAGGCGCGGCCAGGCGGGGCGCAGCGTGCGTGTGAGACCCGTGTCCCACGCTATGCGGCCGCGCAGCGCAAGGCAGCGCAGGCTGCACAGGGACCCCAGCTGGTCCATGACCTCCTGCAGCCTGCTCTCCGGCAGCTCCAGGCGAAGAAAGGAGGAGGACAGGCCGGGGGGTCGGGCCACCCCCGCCACCGAGAGCAGCAGGAGCGGGGACTGGTGGAGGGCCTCCAGGCCCTCCACCAGCGCCTCCGGGGAGTGCAGCGCCAGACGGCGCAGCTCATGCAGCCCGGCGAGGGAGGCGGGGAGCTGGATGGCGGGGAGGAAGAGGGCCAGGGAGGCCAGGCGGGGGCAGGCTTCAGAGAGGCCCCGGAGCGCCTCGCCCGCATCCAGGCCCGGCGGGGCGGGCTCGCCGACGCGCAGCGTGAGTTTGCGTATGAGGCTCCAGGACCCCGGCACGGCTGCTGGCCCAAAGGCGGCCAGCAGCGCAGGCCTACGCAGGTTTGCAGGGTGGGCCTGGAGTTGAGAGTGTTTTGAGGAACGCAACTGATTTCGGTTGTGGGCTCTTGCCGAGGGACACATGCACCTAGGAAAGGGAACCTCAACCGCTCAGGCCGTCCAGCAGCTCCTTTCCCACCGTATCGAACCCAGTCAACTCCCTGCCCTGCCGTCAAACACCTTGCAAACCCACCACGTGACCCTGATGTCCAGCGACGTCAGGTGCGGGAGGCGGGACAGCTGGTGCAGCATGTCCTCGTCAGCCGCCGCGCTGCCCTGGAAGCGCAGGGCCAGGGCCTCCACCGACCCCGGCAGCTGGGGGATGTTGAGGTCCTCGGGTCGCAGGTAGTACAGCGTGAGCCGCTGCAGGGCTGGCGCGGCCGAGGCGGTGAGGTGGGGCAGGAGCCAGGCGTTCCAGGTGCCGATGCCAAAGGACACGCGGGCGGGGGGGCTGACGTCCAGCGCGCGCGCGGTGCCCAGCCTGGCGGCGATCATGCCCTCAAAGACGGGGCGGCGGTAGGCCGTGATGCTGGACAGGTTGATGGAGAGGTCGTGCCACAGCCCCGCCGCCAGGCAGGCCGCCGGGGCGGACTTGCACAGGAGGGGCAGCGTGCTGCATGAGAAAGGGTGGAGAGGAGGCAATGTTGATGGCAAGTAGGCCAGGGCAGAAGGCCTGGAAAAGGTGCTGGTTTTGGGAGGGTGGTCGGGGGAAGGGCACCCTGGCGTTCATGTCAAGGGGGCCGGGGCTTGGAGGTCGTCACGAACAGAATCACACTCATGCCTCACTTGCGGGGATCCTTCTCCCATGATCGGACCGCCGGCGATTTCAGGAACCGGGCCTCGATGCGATGCCTCTTTATGGCGATGTCGAAGATGAGGGAGAGGGCAGGCAGCGGGAGCTCCAGCAGTTTCGGAGTCCGCCGGGCGGCCTCGCCATACCAGGTCCCCTGATCATCCCGGTTCCCATGCCCAGCGTCAGCGTCGGGGTCCTGCACGCCCATCAAATCATGGGGTCATAGGAGGAGGGGTAAGGAGCATGATTTGAGTAACCCTCCATCTGTGCATGCGGTGGCATGCCATGTGCCTGGTTAGGGCATGTGTCCCATGGGAGCCGCTCGGAAGTCTATATGGACAGGGAAGTTCTCAGATCTTCCTGCTGGCTGATTGGGATGCAAGGACGCACATAACCCCTGAATCATTTCCATTTCAAGTTCTTATGGTGAGGAGCACTGTTTGTGTCTCAGGGCCCTCACACCAAGAGTTGGAAATTTGTACTTCTTTGCGTCATTTACCAAAAGTGCTCACAACATCATCGCATGGACTGGGACTGGGATAGACCCTGCGAGGCACCCCCTGCATCCAGCCCCGCCTCGTCCATCTGTGTCATGGGGGGTGGGAGCGGGAAGTCTGGCCTTCGCTGAGCCTGAGTGCATTTTTCCGCCCAGATGCAAGCATGAGTGCAGGCAGGCTCACTCCACCATGATCACCCCCGACTCAAAGAGCACACCTTTTGGTACTCATGGAACATGTCGAGTGCTCCCAAGAAGAAAGGGCGCACTGCGTTGATCTCCATGGCAGCCAGGTTGTTCAGCTTCACCGTCATGGCTCCCTGGAGGGTGGACAGGCCGGCCAGCACCTTGGCCATTCTCGCCTTCTGTACCAACTCCACGAGGTCCTTGATCTGAAGGGGAGAGGAGACATTGGTGGGGGGGGGACACAGTAGACAGAATTTGATGCTCTTTGGCATCGGTTTGCTATGATCTCAGCAACCCACAGATACGTGAGACCAAGCACCAAGGCATCCGTGGCTGCTGAAGCTCCATAACCAGCGTGATCCTTGCAACCCTGCAAGCCAAGACTCACTCGCGTCAGATTGTCCCCAAAGATCCCAGAGGCCAGCGCCTCGTCGGTGCCGGCAGTGAACAGAAAGTGTGCGATCTCAATGTAGTGGAAGGGCAGGGGCTGGAAAGCCGTGGCATCTCTTCGATCCAGATTGAGGACAGCTGGGAGAATTTGTGGGGAGGGGGAGGTGATAGAGTCGGGCACTGCTTCTGATACTTGGGTTAGAGGCAAGCAGCTCTGTTGCATGCCCATTCTAAGCCCCCCAACCTGTGGGCGAGAGAAATGGAACGCATGCACTTGAACCTCCCAGCAACCTCACAAGCACCAGGTCCACACCTTCCAAGTGGTCCACATTCATCCAGGGAAGTGGTTTCATTGTGCACCGTTTCCTCTTCCACAGAGTGAGGGCCAGCCAGAGGGGCACCTTGCACTCTCTGTTTGGTAGGAATGGTCCGAACTCGCCCTACACAGGGGTATGGCATACAGATTAACTTTTAAAAGGGGCCGCTGGAGAGGGTCACTGCGTCGTTCACCATGTAGGCGTTCTTCAACCCTCCAATGCACATCCACATCGCACCCCAATGCATTGTGCAGTGCCATTCTCCGTTAGCAGAGAGAAGTTTGGGACGATGGTGATGAGCTCATCCTTGGCCAGGAAATACATCTGTGGGTTGTGCAGTATGATTGTGATAGCTGCTTGGCGCAAGCTTGCCTGTATCGCTGACCCCTTCTCCTAGGGCCATAGCAATGCTGCGTACCTCCTCAGGCGTCCATTCCGCAGCAGCGCTCCGAGACGCCATGCCAATATGCGGGCACTCTCCCTTATCAAACAGGCGCAGGCGATGAGCTGGAGCACTGAATCTATTCGCGATCGCCTGGTCCTTCGTCGATCAGCACGACTTGCTGAGCTATTCGAAATCGAAAACCCGCATGCATCCGTCGTGCTGCGCATGGCTTGGGAGTTTGGGGCGCACGATCTCCAGAGCATTGAATCTTCATGCGGCATACAGAGCGTCGCGAGTAACCACGACGTACCGGCATGAATTTCGGTTAATAAGAACGTCCTGCAAATCGACCAAGTGGGTCTCTGCTTGTCATGCGGCTGCTCTCCAGTACTGGCGCGAACCTGTCTCTGACAGTGTGTTTGGAGGGGAGATGAGACCCTGGCTCTCTTTCATGCATGCGGTGAAGACCCAAGACGGCTGGCATGGATCCTGGGGCCTCGGCAGGCCCTCCCTGTGCCTGGGAAGCCCGTCCTTGTGGACCTCCGGGCGAGCGAGGGCACACGGCACCGAACCGGCTCCATGGCTGAAGTTCGACAGGACGCGGCATGACGCACCCCGGCATGCATCAGCAGGAGCTCGATGCTTTCGAAATCACAGCGCCTGGTCGCCGGCATCGACGTCGCACGCTGCCAGCCCCTGGCTCGCACGGGCACCACCAAGCACCTCCCCCGGAACCAAGCCCCATGCCCGGGCCGCCTCCGCCCTGGCCGCCGCCAGCACGGAGGGGGAGGTGGTGGAGGTTGGGGGCGTGGTCCAGAAGGTGTGGTTCAAGTCCACGGAGACGGGGTATGCCGTGCTGCGGCTGCGGGCCGACAGCCCTCGCGGCGCGGAGGCCATCACCGTGGTGGGCACGCTGGCCCACGTGGCCGAGGGCCAGGCCCTGCAGCTGCAGGGAAGCTGGAAGCGGCACCCGCAGTATGGGCGCCAGCTGGCGGTGAGCGAGGCGGTGCAGGTCGCGCCGCGGTCCGACGCCGAGCTCGCGCTCTACCTCGCCAGCGGGGTGCTCCCGGGTGTGGGGCAGGTCACCGCCAAGGTGTGCGGGGTTGTGTATTCCTATCGGCTTTTTGGGGGGGAGGCACTGGTTTGGCAGAGTTGGTTGGTGATGGTGCTACAGTCCCTTTCCTTTGGAAAACTGCGGGAACCAGAGGAGGTTGCTGCCTTGGTGCTCGAGCCTGGGCTCGCCCATGCATGACTCCCTGGATGGGATGGACTGCATGAATAGCACCACAAGCCTTGTCTTTCCATGTCCATCTCGCTCCTCAGTGACAACCCTTCCCTCATTGAGTTGTCCTGAACTGCCCCCCATTCCACCAAACCAACCAACCCCTCCCCCCCACTATCACAAGGCCCTGGTCGAAACCTTTGGCGTGGAGATCGAGTCAGTGCTGTCGGCGCCTGACGCAGTGGCGCGCCTGCGCCGCTGCCCCGGCGTCGGCGCGGCCAAGGCCGCGCGCATCAAGGCCGCATGGGACGCGCTGGGAGGCAGCCGCGCGGGGTTCCTCTTCGCCAAGGGCGCGGGCGTGCCGGCGCTGGTCGCGCAGGCCCTGGCCGAGGAGCTAGGCTCCGGGGTCGAGGCCGCGCTGCGTTGCGATCCCTACGCCGCGCTTTCCGGCCGCGGCCTGGGCCTGGCGCGGCTGGACGCCGTGGCCGCGCGCCTCGCCTGCCGGAGGGACCTGGCTAGCCGGGCCGGGGCGGGCACGCTGGAGTGCCTGGGAGCGGCCGCCAACGCCGAGGGCCATTCGTATCTGCCGTGGCGCGACCTGCAGGCGGCCACGCTGCGCACGCTGGGAGGCAGCGGCGGCGAACCCTGCGCCTCCGGCGCCCTGGCCGCGGTGGTGGCCGACCTGGCAGCCGTCGGAGAGCTGGCGCTACGTCGCGCCGACGGCGCGGAGGCGCCTGAGTTTGATATTGGCGCGGGGGCTCGCCGCCGTCGCGGCCTCGCCCCCGGCGACACGTTGCGCGACGCCATTGCGATGTACCCGTTGGCCTCCCTCCCCCTAGACGCACGCTGCT